>NC_084793.1:35427160-35731118 GCF_963169125.1 Humulus lupulus | reverse complement strand
GCAGCCCTTGCTTCAGGATGTGCTGGGGGCCGCGGCCCAAGGGGTTAGGGCCGCAGCCCTCGGTCAATTTTCAGCCCGTTTGCATGTTTTGACCTCGGGAACATGGTTTTAGGCCTCGGGATCATTCCTACTACTTGGATTAGTTTGGATTGATGTCCCAGAGGCTAGATATTGGTTTGGGAACCTATGTTGATCATTTTTATTGATGATGTCCCGTGTTTGGTTATAATTAGATGACCGTTAAAGGACTAAAGGTTGATCGTTCTCAAGGGTCGTTCTTTTAATCATTCTAGCTCGAATCTAAGGTAAGAAAACTGCACCCTGTGTATATGTGACATGCGTGATTGTATTAAGGCATGTTGATTGATAAATGTGGACATGGATTGCCTATTAAATGCTAGCGAATGTTGTATACTTGTATATGTACTAACTAGTCAGGGATACTGACCTAAGAGTCAGAAATGGCATAGCGTCATGAACGCAAGGCCAAATGAAGATTAGATCTAATCGATATCAGCGTTGAATGGCTCTAAGGCATTAACGCTGGACTAACCCTAAGGTCAATGAACTTATAAGCGCTTGTCTAGTCTATGACTAGTTACTTAGAGCCAGGGCTAAAGACCCAGGTGACTGCTTGTCACATGGCTAGGGAACGATGTCCCAGGGTTATGACTCTATGGTCATGAGGAAGGTTATGTTGGTGACTAGTCACCATGCACCTATCCTGGTTAAGCTAATGAAAGGTTTATTTACCTGATAAGCCTCGGTGAACCTATCATCACAAGGCTGAAGGGAGCTATTCCCAATTTAGTGACTTTTGCGACTGTCACCTATCTGTTTTGGACTGATAGTCCTGAATGATTATTATGATCATTGTTGATATTATATCATGCTATGCTGTGTTTTCTTGCTGGGCCTTGGGTCATGGGTGCTATGTGGTGCAGGTAAAGGGAATGAAAAGCTCACCCAGCCTTGAGTGGAGAGCTTAGGTGGTGATGTGTACATATGCGGCTGCTTGACCACCACGGCCAAGGAGTTCTCAGAGGAACTAGGGGGTTTACCCTATTTTGCCGCTTAGGTCGGCGGGTTTGTAAATTTGAAACAGTAGTGACCATTTTGAGTTGTAAATAACTTGTAAATGTTTTGATAAGCTCATGAGCAGTTATATATTTAATAAAAGATACCCTTTCCTTTTTATTGTTTTTCACCTTAACATGTTAATAACACTTAGAGCACGTTTTTAACCAAAGGACTCGGGTAGCGGGTCAAATTTCCGGTTCACCGTAACTGTTCTGGGGTAACCAGGGCATTGCACTCACCCTGGAAACTCGCACTCCGCATGCTTAACTCTGCTCCTGGCCCCTTGCCATATTAAGCCTTGCCGTTCTCGGCCTTCGTCGTTCCCGGCCCTCGCAGTTCTCGGCCTTTGTCGTTCCCGGCCCTCCATGTTCTCAGCCTTCGTCGTTCCCGGCTCTTTTCGTTCATTCACATATATGCACACATAGCATAATTAAACAAATACTTAAACACGTATAAACATAATCAATGGGGGCTACGCCCTGCAACACAATCATATAGGGTCGTGCTCTGCAACACAAACTATAGGGCCTCGCCCTACTCTACAGGTACAACAGTTTTCTTACCTGTCTCCCAAGCTTTCCAAGCACCAATGTTCCGAGCACAGTCCCCTAGTCCGAGCCTCGTTGAAAACCTAATCACAATGTATCAACAACATCCATCCATCAAGTTCTAATCCATTAAATTACTTTGGGTCATAATTCTAGTCTCCGGGACCTTGAATTTTATCAATCCGGGTGATAAAATCCATCCCGAGCCTTAACTTTTGGTTTCCCGAGCCTCACAACCTCCTTGGAGTCCAAAAGCACACTAAGTGTCGCGGCCCCATAAACCCATGCCGTGGCCCACCTCAACCAGAAACCAATCCTCCAAAAATACCCCATGTGCGCTGCGACCCAAGCTAGGGTGTGCTGCGGCCCACCCTTCTTCCTGGCCACCAAAATGTTCTAGAGGGTCACGGCTCAGCAAGAACAATGTGCGGCCCAACCCTTTGAACCCAGAAAAATCCTCCATTTTCTCCACCAAATTCATGCCAATTTACCCCAAAATCAACCCAACATTTCAAGTCAATCATCACAAAAGTTCTACTACAGTCTCAGCAACAAAACCTAACAAGAATTAACCCCAAACCTCATCTAAAACTCAAGAATGATTCTTCATCTAGCTCACATGCATAACTCTGAAATACCAGTAGAAAATCAACATAATTCATCAAGTTAAAAGCTTACCTTTGTGCTTAATTAAACCTCTGAGTTAATCCCATAAGTTCCAAGCTCCTAGCCCCCAAAGTTCCAGCTTGATTCCTTAGTCTCTGGTTAGTTTTTCACCAAAACCTCCAAGCTTCCAAGGGAGAAGAAAGAACCGAGAGAAAGAGAGAGAAAGAGAGAGAGAGAAAGAGAGAGAGAGGGTTGGTTCCTTAGTTTCTAAAGGCTTCCTTGGTTTTGTTTTACTTAACTTAAGTCTCTAAGGTTACCTCAAAGGCTCGGGGTACCAGAAACGTCCCCGAGGGAAAAATGGTAAATTTCCCCAATATTCACTCCTAAACATTCTAACTTCAAATATATCTCCAAATATTTATTTTCATAACTCGATAACCCAATAAAACATCTAATGCTCGGAATACCCCTCGACTCGCCCCGAGTCGGGTATTCAACCCTGTTGTGACTTTCTTGCTAAACAGCTCCCTAGGACTGTCTCAGATCGTGCAATACAAATATATCATAATATTCACAATTATTACATTTATGCCCTCAACAGGCTAAAATTACAAACATGCCCCTAATAACCAAATGGGGCCCACGTGCATATTTAATTCACCTAAACATGCATTTCTAATCACACACTCATCAAGTTCATACATTAACATAATAAACCACTTATTGCTCTCCAGGCATGCTAATCAAGGCCCTAAGCCTTATTTAGCAAATTTGGGACACTACAGGTAAGGATCCTATTAGGTCAATTCCCCAGACTACAAATGGCCACGGGGATGAGATCATTGTTAGCTCGACTGGAGCAACTCGGGCAACCGTGGTGGAGCACTGGCATTTGTCGCATTTCTGAACATGGGAGATGGAGTCTTTTGTTAAAGTAGGCCAAAAATAGCCCTGCCTCAATATTTTCAATATTAGGTTTTGCCCCCCATCATGATCTCCACAAAAACCTTCATGCACTTCTTGCAGAATGGTTTTAGCCTCCTCAGGTAGAACACACCGTAAGAGAGGCAATGAATGACCATGTCGGTATAATGTACCATCCACTATCACATACCTCAGAGCTTGATAGAGTATTTTTCTCGCGTCCTTTCTTTCCTCAGGTTGCCTTCCCATCGTAAGGTATTCCACTATGGGGGTCATCCAGGTCGACCTTGCGTCGATCATCTCGACCTCCACCATTTTTTCTGTTACGCTCGGACTCTCCAAAAATTCCATTGGCACTACATTCAAAGTCCCAGCTTCCTTGGTGGTGGCAAGCCTTGCCAAAGCATCAGCATTAGAGTTCTGCTCATGAGGTATTTGTTCAACATTACTGTACTCAAATTTTGATAGCTCCCTCTTCACCTTAGCCAGGTTAGCCGCCATATTGGTACCACGAGCTTGATACTCCCCCAACACCTTATTGACCACGAGCTGGGAATCGCTATACAGCTGTACGACCTTCTCTTTGAGCTCCTTCGCCACTCTAAGTCCAGCTAGCAAGGCCTCATATTTGGCTTCGTTGTTAGATGCTTTGAATCTGAATCTCAGAGCTGTATGGAATCGATGCCTTTCTGGAGAGATCAATATGATCCCAGCTCCAGATCCATTCTCGTTCGATGAGCCATCTACGAATATTTTCCACAACTCCTGCACTGGTTCCTTCAAAAGCTCCTCTTGAAATCCAGTGCATTCAGCCACAAAATCAGCAAGGGCCTGGCTTTTGATTGAGGTCCGTGGTACGTACAATATCTCAAACTTGCTGAGTTCAACCGCCCATTTTAAAAGACGTCCTGACGATTCAAGTTTTTGCAATACTTACCTTAAAGGTTGGTCGGTCATGACGTGGATTGAATGTGATTGGAAATATGGCTGGAGCTTCCTGGAAGCCAATATCAGGCAGAACGCCATCTTTTCTATCAATGGATATTGTGATTCAGCTCTGAGAAGTCTCTTGCTTGTATAATACACTGGTTTTTTTAGCACAGTCTTCTTCTCGAACTAACACGACACTGACTACATTTTTGGTCACGGCCAAATAAAGGAACAGAGGTTCTCCAGACATAGGCTTAGACAATACTGGGGGCTTGGCCAAGTGCATTTTTAGGTCGAGGAATGCCTGCTCGCACTCCTCAGTCCATTCAAATTTCTTGTTTCCTCTGAGCAAGTTGTAGAACGGCAAGCACTTGTCAGTGGATTTTGAAATAAATTGGTTCAGGGCTGCCACCTTTCCAGTCAGACTCTGAACTTCTTTACACGAGCTAAGTGAAGGCATTTCCAACAATGATATGATTTTATTTGGGTTCACCTCTATCCCCCTTGTATTGACTATGAATCCCGAAATTTTTCCCAATGCCACTCCAAAAGTACATTTATGGGGATTCATCCTCATATTATACCTCCTCAAGATCTCAAAACATTCATTTAGATTGGATACATGGTTATCGACAGTCTTGGATTTGACTAGCATATCATCGACATACACTTCCATATTTTTCCTGATCTGACCAATAAACATTCTGTTGACTAACCGTTGGTAGGTAGCTCCGGCATTCTTCAGCCCAAAGGGCATAACTTTATAACAATAGACATTAGTTGTAGTCATAAAGCTAGTATGCTCTTGGTTCGCAGGATTCATCGCGATCTGGTTATATCCAGAATACGCATCCATGAAGGACATGGGCTCGTTTCCCGCGGTGGCATCTACCAACTGATCAATCCTCAGCAGTGGAAAAGAAATCTTTAGGACAAGCTTCGTTCAGGTCAGAGAAATCGATGCAGGTCCTCCACTTTCCGTTTGGCTTCGGGACCAGAACAAGATTCGCGACCCATATTAGATATTTTGCTTCACGAATAAACCCACACTTTAATAGCCAAGCTACTTCTTCTTCCAATGCTTCAGCTTAGACTATTCCCAAACGTCTCTATTTTTGGGATTTTGTAGGCACGCTTTTGTCCAAGTTTAGAGTGTGCATGATCACACTCGGGCTTATTCCCACCATGTCTTCATGCGACCAGGCGAAAACATCAAGATTCCCTTGTAAAAATTTAACCAGCTCCTTTTTCCTTTCATCACCAAGAATTTCCCAATCTTAATGACTCTTGAAGCGTCTTTGGGATCTATCTTTATTTCCTCGAGCTCCTCAATAGCTTAGAGCTCTGATCTATTCGCACCTATTCGTGGGTCGATATCATCACTTGGAGCAACGTCACTATCCTTTGTTTCTTGAGGTTCTTTTGTCCCGCAAGCAACTTCCACTTCCTGGGACTCCTCACCTTCGTCACTTATGGCCATTGCTTGCTGCCCGGGTTGTGATTTTCCCTTCATAGAAATGCTATAGCATTCCCTGGCAGCGAGTTGATCGCCTTTGTCGGTGCATATTCTCGCAGATGAGGGGAATTTGATTGCTAGGTGGTGGATAGAGGTTATGGCTTCAAACACCATCAATGAAGGTCGGCCCAAAATCGCATTGTATGTGGCTGGACAATCGATGACCATGAACTCAAGCAGCTTGGAGACAGTTCTTGGACCTTCACCCAATGTTACCACTAATTTGATCATTTCAATGGCAGCCGACCCTTCACCAGAAAATCCATATAGAATCATTGAGGTTGCCTTCAGCTCGATTATAAACAATCCCATTTTTTCTAAGGTGGACCTAAAAAGTAGATTCACAGAACTCCCGTTGTCTACTAGTGTCCTCTGAACTCTCCGGTTGGTGAGCTGAACAGTTATGACCAGAGGATCGTTATGTGGGAACTAGACATGGCTGGCATCTTCCTCCGTAAAAATGATTGGTTGTTTTTCCAATCACTGCTGCTTTGATAACCGTTGTTCCGGGATGAACTCCACTCTATTATGGGACTTCAGTTTGTTGATGTACCTCTTCTGGGCACCTCTGCTCGTGCCTGCCAGATGAGGTCCTCCCGAAATGGTTGCTATATCTCCTCCTATTATCAGAGGAGGGGTGTCCTGATTCACTTGGACTCCAGCTTGATTCATTGGAACCTCAGGAACTGACAGAGGATTTTTCCCAGCGACTGACTAAGAGTCGATCGATTCCGGGCGTACTGGGCCAAAGGCCCCGCCCTAATGAGAGTCTCGATCTCAACCTTCAACTGTCTACAATCATCAATATTATGACCAATATCATTTTGGAATCGGCAAAAATTCGAAGGATCTCTCTTCTCTCTTTGGTTTTTTAGCGGTTCTGGCTTCTTCCATGGAAGGCGAGTAGAATTAGCTAAGAAGATGTGTTCTCTAGTATCCGTGAGATCGGTATATGTTGTGTAGACCGGTTTAAATTTCTCCACGGACTTGTTTTTCTTTGTTCCGCTCTGGTCGCCTTCACCATTTCCCTTCCTCTTATTATTTCCCCCTTGGTTATTCTAGACAAAGGTTTAAGCCGTAGCTGCAACATCTGTTACCGCTCCAACGGGCTGGACAGGGACTTCGCTGGTTCCTGCGACGGAAGCTCGCGCCTCTTCTAGGTTAACCCGCCTTTGAGCTCGTTTCAAGAACTCGCCCACAGTATTAACTCCTTTCCATTGTAGCTCTTGCCACAGGTTGCCTCTAACAAGAATTCCCGTCCTCATTGCCATAAGCTTGGAGCTTTCGTCAGCATCTCTAGCTCACGCAGCAACATTGGCAAACCTACTTAGATATGCTTTCAACGGTTCACCGGGCTGCTACTTTACATTATCCAAAGAGTTAGCCTTAATCCGAGCTGCCTGGGAAGCCTTGAATGCTCTCTTAAAATCAGTGGAAAAATTCTTTCACGAGCTGTTTGAATGCCTCTTGTATTGTTTGAACCACTGCTTAGCTGGTCCAATCAGAGTCGAGGGGAATATAAGACACCTTAGCTCGGACCCGATGTTTTGGGCCATCATTATGGTGTTAAACATCCCCAGGTGATCAGACAGATCCTCATCTCCGTCAAACTTTGACAAATGTGGCTTCCTGAAACCCACTGGATATGCAGTCGCCTCAATATTCGGGGCGAAAAGCTCGAGCTCATCCTTTGAGTCACACTCATCTTTCTCTTTCTCCGATAGAAGCTTCTTCATTAGCTCCTCCATCTGGGCTAGCCTTTCGAGGGTTTGGTCCCTAGTTCCTAGGTTATTCTGGGGCTGTTCAACAGCTCCCATCCTATCGTACGCGTTCGGCGGGTTGTTGTCCCTCCAAGTTCGGGCTTGGTTTTATGGGACATTCCCGTTATCACCTACTTTGGAAGGACCTCCCTCTTGACGAGTGTAACTGACTCCTCCCTCTTTGTGAATTCAGGCAATCTCGCAGATCAGGCTGTGGATCGTATCGAGGACTTTGTGCCAAACTTAGATGGTTTCTGAGATCGCCCTCGGACCTACATCTTCGATGAATTTCAGTCCAATAACTTCCGTTTGCAAAGCTTACTACTCGCGGTTGAGACCGAGGATCTGGATTATCGATACATGTCCACGGGATATGGGCAGACGGAGGAGGGTTTCTCCAACTGTCTCCATAAGCAGGAATGTCCTGTGTAGGATGAGGCGGTGTCAGATGTCTTATGGGTGATGGGGATGCCTAACTGGCGAGGCAATTCTTGTCCCATCAGGGCGAACTAAATTAGCCCGCCTCTGTTCTGCCCCATCATTTCTAGCTCTCTGCACCTGGCGATCTGATCGTGATGCAGGAGGGTTGGCTGGAACATTTTGTCTCTGTGAGCCTGTTCCAGCTCTTCCCCGTGGATTTCCATGGGTACTGTTAGGAGTGTGTCCTAAAATCATGTAAAAGACATTTGTTCTTTATGTGAATAAATAAATTTAATGGTTTATTATTATTGTTATATTTAGATTATTAAATTATTGTTTGAATAATTTTGTAAATATCAGAAAAATTCCATATTAATTATTGAGGATGTGATCTTGTATTAGTACGAGAGAATTAAGATCACATGAATGAATAAAAATAGACAACAACAACAAATTAAAGTTATAGAATTCTTTAATTGGGGTTGTAAGTACGGTTTGCTGAGTATCATGATGATACAAATAATCTAGATTTAGATTATTGATGTGGTAAGACATCTCGGTAAATGTGCTTTATATAATATGATTATATATGACATGGACCAATATGAATAAAAATCTTTATCCAAAAACCATTTAACAATAAAGACTTGTAATTCATATCATAATTGACGATCATTTATAGATCAACATAAATCCTGAGTGTTCATGAACTCATGTTCATGTTTATTAAATCTTTTGATTCATTCGTTAAGGTCTCTTCATAGAATAAGGCTAATGACTTTTGTTTTGGAGATTTAATATCGTGGATGGCTGGGAACATGTATCAACAATACAGAATCTAATCTGTCCTAACGGATCGTATATTAGTTCCCTTAAGGGTTAATTCTGGAACTGAATGATTTTGAGATCAAATCTATAATTAGATTATAGATTAATTATTCACTAGTGAATTAATGGTACTTAAGGAATAAGAAGTAAATTAGAAAGGTAAAATGGTAATTGTTCCATTCTAATTTATGAAATAATTAATTAGAGGATTGAACTATTGTAAGATGGTTATATCAATGGACGACTTAAGATAATATTTCTGTAAAAGTATATCTATAACATAAAGAGTGCAATTCTGAATTTATAGTGGAGAAATATCAGAATTAATAAATTAACTATTATAATTAAAGAGTTTAATTATTTAGTTTCAATTTATTGGAGCTTAATGTTATAGGTCTATGGTCCCCGAAATGGCTCAAACAAACACTGACAAAGGTAAATACAAAAATGGGCAAAATGACTTATTTGATAAGTAAAATATTTTTCTATGCATCAAACATAATTATTGCATAATTATGTGTAATTAATTAATTATTTGATTTAACAAAAATGTAATTAATTTTGAATTAATTTATTTTTGGGATTTTTGGTATTTAAATAATAAGAAAAAATTGGGAAAAATCACATGCTATCCCTGGCATGTGGTACACGTGTAGCACAGTGTGCTACATGCATAAGAGACTCTGAGTAGTTTCTTGGTTCCATAATTTTAGTTATTTAAATATTAAATAAATAATGAGATATTGTAATATGATTAAAATATTATTATTTAAACATAATCTGATAACTGATTAGTTATTTTCAAATTGTTTAAAATAACTAATATTTTATTTTTAATATATTGGATATATTAAATATAGGATATCAATTTTTCAGAACGTAACTTTTCAGGGATAGAAAAATATCGTGAAATCTCTTTGAGAGAAAGAGGACAGTCCTACAAGCATAGGTCACTGTTCTTCACAAACTTAGGTCCAAACTTTATCAGATCTCATGTGTTGAGAACATCTGATAAATAGATTTTGCCTATTATTTTGTATAGCGAGCCCACACTCGTTCTTTGTGTGCTGAGAGCATTTTGGAAGATCTTGGTGTGAGATCTCAAGAATTTTTCCATACAAAAAGATAGCAGCAAGGAAGGACCTGAGGTAATTTTCTATTCATGTCTTTGATTCAATATATATATATGCATGTGAAGAAGTAGATATAGAAACCTTGTGGGATTAAATTAACAATTTTGATTGTTGTTCCACTGTGTATAATCTCTGATTTGATTAATAAAAACCAACAGGTACCTCGAGGCGCTGGGGAAGGAGGTACCAAACTCGGGGTTGCGGTCCTAACTGATCGACTGACTTGCTGATGTCCTCTTCGAGGGCCGCTAGGTTGAGCATTTTGGCGGTCTTGCACCGTAGGCATAGAGCTTGGGGTGGCAGTTCTGACTGACCGACTTGGTTTGGATCAGCTATTCCTGTGGGACTTATGAGACCCACTTTGCCTCTTTCTGACATTAACATCGGTTGCTAGAGGGGGTAACCGAGCCAAAACGTCCTCAATTTTCCTGTTTTCCTTGGCAAGATGGCTTCTTAACAGCATGTTTTCCAACTCAACTGCAGTCAAGTAGTTTGGCTTTGGATTTGGTGGTAATGACGCCAAACTCCCATTATCTTCGTGGCCCGTCGGTTGCTTTCCTGGGCATTGTTGAACTTTAGGGCCATCCTCGTTTGAAATAGCGGTATGATGGCCCCCTGCCCACCAAGCTGTTCCATCTCATTGATGTGCATTGAGCGAGTGACCACCATGATGAGATTTGACTGGGATTTTGATGAAAGCACTAATCTCTCCTCTCAATAAAAGCACCAAACTGTTGACGCGATTTTTCGCCAACAGTGAATTAAGAAAATAACAAAGGTTGATTAGTGCTTGATAATAAACCAAAAATAAGAAATGAACTCTCAAGAACACAGATCTTTTTACGTGGTTCAGTGGTTAAAGTCCACCTAGTCCACAAGTCTATATTATTATTGTTTTTCTCTCTCTATTTTGGTAGAGTTTCAGTATTACAGAATAATCGTCCCTCTCCCTGTCCAATATTCTTAGTATTTATAGAGAAATTCCTTGGAAAGGTTTGGGTAACCGCGTGAGTCAATCACATATTACATATTTATTACATTTAATATAAACTATTCCCATTTATACTAGGATATGATCTGATCATGAAATAAATGGTCTCCTAATATCTTGGACATTAAGTATTACAGGCTGGCCATAAATGATCGTATAAAATATCCAGATCTTTAGGGATCCGCGGATATGCCATATATTCGTGTTACCACGAACTAGATATGTCTCCGAGCTCGTACTATGGAGGCCGTGCCATATGAATATCATAAGCTCGCGCTTCACAACTTATGCATCCCTAGCTCGTATAATCATTGGGAAAATTATGCTGTCCACATGGACAATAAATGGATTCCTTGGCTATTTCTTCCATGTATTTATTTTCCAGCTGTACCCGAGCTGAGTGAAAGACTCGTGCTGAAATTAGGGTACATAGTGGGGTACATGGCAATTAAGCTTGACATGAGTAAGGTTTATGACCGTGTCGAATGGAGTTTTCTGAGAGCCATCTCAAGGAGGATGTGGTTTGCAGAAAGGTGGGTGGATTTATTTATGACTTGTGTTACAACTATGTGCTACAAGGTAGTGCATGGTGGAAGTGAGATGGGTCCAATTATCCCAGGGAGAGGGATTCGTCAAGGAGATCCTCTATCTCCTTATTTATTTATTTTATGTGCTGAAGGATTATCTGTGTTGATCAGGAATTATGTGGCCAAGGGCTGGATTAGAGGTTGTCAGGTGGCGAGAGAAGCTCTAGTACTCTCTCACGTGTTCTTTGCTGATGACAACTATGTGTTTTGTAAAGCTACGGGTCAGGAGACGATTAAGGTATTGCAATTACTTCATACTTTTGAAAAAGCTTATGGCCAACAAGTTAATTTCAACAAGTCATCAATATTCTTTAGTACAAATACATCTAATGAGGACAGGGAGCAGATTTGTACACTGATGGGAATTCAGGTGGCGGAAAGGGAGTGCTTTTATCTTGGACTGCCTAATATTAGTGGTCGAAACAAGACAACTATTCTAGGGTTTCTTAAGGAGAAGACGAGGAAGAGGGTTCAAGGGTGGGATGGTAGTGTAACGTCCCAAATTACCTAATAAGGCTTAGGGCCTTGATTAGGGGGCCAAGATGGAAAATTATGGAAATTATGGGATTATGTAATATATATGTGTATCATTATATGATTATGTGAGTTATATTATAATTTGACTTGATATGCATGTGTTAGGTGTATTAAATATGCATGTGGGCCCATTTCTGATTAAAAGGGCAATTTTCGTAATTTGGCCCGTTGCGTGTATATTTGGCATATATGTGATATATGTGTGGAACCACATCATTATGTGGATATATTTGGGTTACTCGGCACGAGGCGATCCTAGGGAGCAAGTTAGCGGGAAAGTCACAACATGGTCAATTACTGGGCTTGGGTTGAGCCTAGGGGTAATTTGGTAATTTAGTACATTACTGGGATCAGGTAATGGGGAAAATATTTGGTAATTATTTGAGGATATTAGAAATAATGGGAATTGTGAGACATTAATTATGGTTAATGGGATAAGTGGAAAATGACAAATTTACCCTTGAGGGCTTAAGAGGGCAAGACTTAGGCTAAGGGGCAATATGGTCATTTTGTGCCAAATTAGTCACTTAGTCACTCTTTCCTTCAGCAAGAGGAAACCCCAAAAATAGAAAAAACTATTCCTCAGCTTTTTTTCTCTCTCGTTAGTCTCTCTTTCTCTTTATTCTTGGTTTGATTTTTGAGGAAATTAATGGGAAACTTAAGCTTGGATTGAAGGCTTGACTTTGGGGCATCATTAATTGCAGATTGGAGGGCATAATCGCAGCTGAGGTGAGCTTCAATTCCTGTTTTAAGTGAATTCTATTTTGGTTTTGAGTGTTCTTGAGCTATGAAGCTCAAGGTCTTGAATTTGAGTATTTGGTGGAGGTTTTGAGTGTGATAAGCTTGGATTTTCTTGAGGGTGGTGTATTGATGAGGTTTTGAGGTTAAATTGTGAGTTTGGATGGTGTTTAGATGAGGTTTTGATGACTTGAATTTAGGGGAAAACCAGAGAATTCTGGGCTGGAGGGATGGCGCCCCAGCACTGTCCTTGGCACCCCAGCGCTAGGCAAGGGAAGCCAATTGGTGGCACTTTGTAATGCCCCAAATTTCCTAATAAGGTTTAGGACCTTGATTAGGAGGCCGGGAGGGCCATAATTGATTAATTATGTTATTAGATGATTATATGCATGCTTATGTGAATTATATTATTATATGATGATAAATACATGCATATGGGTCCATATTTAATTATAAGGGCATTTTGGTAATTTGGCCCGTTGAGGGTGTGATTGTGTATTTTTATGCATGTGGGTGAATTATAAATAGTACCGCATTATATGTGGATTGGTTCGAACCATTCGGCATGAGACGATCATGGAATGCAAATTATCGGTCTAGTCATAACGGGATTAAGTTCGAGGCTCGGGGTGAGTCTCGGGGTGATTTTAATGATTAGAGCGTTGCCAGGAATTAAAGGGTAATGGGATATGAATTATTGGTGTTGGAGAATATCGAGAATAGCGAGAATTGGAGGGTGTTAATTATAATTAATGTAACACCCCAACTCTAGGGACCGTTACGGTGTGCCTTGTAAACAGTGCTAAACTCGCTAATCGAGTCGTTTGGCCAAAATCGTGTAACTAAGCATGATTAGCAGTTTAGGGATTAAATTTTTTGGATAAGATATAACGTTTCATTAGAACATCTAGTATATATATTGAGATCCCAAAATTATAATTTCAGAGTTTATTACAAGAAAATATTTACAACAGGCCGTTCTATGCGGACGAGCAGCTGCATATGTACACGTCATCACCTAAGCTCTCCAACTCAAGGATGGTCCAGCTTTCTTTTGCTTTTACCTGCACCACATATCACCCGTGAGCCGAAGCCCAGCAAGAAAACACAATATAACATGATACAATATCAACAGTGATTGTACTAATTATTCAGGACCAACAGTCCAAACAAATAGGTGACTATCACAAAAGTCACAAATATGGGGACAACACCCTTTAGCCATGTGATGATAGGATCACCAGGGCTTAACAGATATCAAAAGTCACTAATATGGGAACAACACCCTTTAGCCATGTGACAATAGGATCACCAGGGCTTAACAAATAAGTGAGCATCTCACTAGCTTTAATAGGATAGGTGCATGGTGATTAGTCACCAACATAACCTTCCTCCTGTCTCTAGAGTCATAACTATGGAACATCGTTCCCTAGCCATGTGACAAACAGTCACCAGGCCATATGCTCTGGCTCTGAATAACTAGTCTCAGACTAGCCAAGCGCTTATAATTTTCATCGACCTTCTGGTCGGTCCAACATTAATACTCCATATGAGTTATTCAACGCTGATATCGATTAGATCTAATCTTCATTTGGCTCGACGTTCACAACGCTATGCCATTTCTGACTCTTAGGTCAGTAAAACACGACCAGTGTTCAACCCACTGTGAACTTGACTAGTAAATCACAGCTTCACAGATGGATCTAACACCATTGCCGATTCTGACTAATAAGTCAGTGCCATACACAAGTAAGCCATGCCACCAAACATATATCACATGTCCATTATCCATATACAAGGTATTCAGCATGCTTACTTAACATGTACTAGTACAATTAGGACTATGCACGAACACAGAGGCTCAAGCTCTGAACTATATCATACTCAGTATATAAAGCATGTCCTAATCACATGTTTCTCGTGCATCATATGCATTATATTTAACAATCCAACATGGATCAATAATAGCCATGCATGTCACATTTAATAATCAACCAACATGCATCAAGAATAGCCATGCATGTCACATATACACAGGGTGCAATTTTCTTACCTCGGATTCGAGCTAGAACCAATATAAGAACGACCCTTAAGAACGATCAATCCTTAATCATTTAACGGTCACCTGGTCATAACCAAAACGATCTCCAATTAATGAAAATTACCAAAGATAGGGTCTTAACCTTAACCCCACCCTCGGGACCTCGAAACATTCCCACACAGTGAGTAGATTTGATCCCGGGCCTTAAGGATTGAAACCCCAAGTCAAAAACCCTTAAAAACACCAAAAACAGGGTTCTGAAGGAACAGGGTAGCGCTACAGCGCTGCCCTTCTAGCGCCCCAGCGCTCAAGACAGAACCACAAACCGCCCAATTGAGCCCTGTGTAGCGCTATAGCGCCCTCTGATGGGCGCTGTAGCGCTACCCCCAGACAGAGCCACCCCTGAAACTTTCTTCTTCGACTTCTTCAATTCTAACTCGATTCCAATGCTTCCAAATCCCATTTTTGGTGCCAAATAAACCCAAAAACAATCCTCACATGTCCTAGGGACCACAACCCCAAGAACCCTAGCCAAAACTCCAACCAACTCCCAAGTTTCCAACCCAAAAAACCAGCTGAAACTTAACTTAGAAAACAGAGCAAAAGCAAGAGTTCTAGTGGCTAGAAACTCACCTTAATCTCAGCAACACACCCTCTTCAATGGTGGAGCATAACCCTAGCTTGGCTAAGCTTGGTTCCTTGGCTTAATTCCTCAAACAGAGCTTGAAAATCCAAAGAGAAAAGAGGAAGAAAATCTATCGGGAGAGAAGGAAAAGAAGCTCTATTTTTGTTACTCTTTTACAGCATTAATGGCTAATATATATCCTTTGAGGGGGAAAGGACCTAAATACCCTTAGCTCTAAAATAAAACCTTAACAGCCACCAAGGGCAAAACCGTCCTTTCGCACCTATTTCATTAATCACAATTAACAACCTCCAATTCCCGCTATTCTCAATAACCTCAAACACCAATAATCAATATCCCATTACCCTTTAATTCCCGGTAATGCTCTAATCATTAAATTCACCCCGAGACTCATCCCAAGCCTCGAACTTAAACCCGTTATGACTAGACCGAGCACTTGCATTCCACGATCGTCTCATGCCGAATAGTTAGACCCAATCCACCTTATAATGTGGCTATATTAATTAATCACAAACATGCACCCAAAATACACAATTACGCCCACAGCGGCCAAATTACCAAAATGCCCTTATAATCATAAGTACTCCCATATGCGTGCATTTACCATCATATAATAATATAATTCACATAAACATGCATATAATAATTAAATAACATCATAACTCAATTATGGCCCTCCCGGCCTCCTAATCAAGGTCCTAACCCTTATTAGGAAATTCGGGGCATTACAATTAACGAGATAGGCAGGAAATGACAATTTTGCCCTTGAGGGCTGTTAAGGAAAGAATATAAGCCTAGGGGCATTTAGGTCTTTTCACCCCTAAGATATATATATATATCAACTCATGGACTGTAGAATGTTAGAGAAAAATAGAGCATCATCATCCTCCTCTCTCTCTCTCTCTCTCTCTCTCTCTCTCTCCCGTACCTATTCTTCTCTTCCTCTTCCTTGGTTTTTTTAAACTCCCTTTGAGGATCGAAGCTAGGAGAGCAAGGCTTAAGGGCTTAGGACCTTGGTTCAACCATTGAAGGGGATCTAAATCAAGCTTGAGGTAAGAAATTCAGCCATGAAAATCTTTGGTTTATACCCTGTTTTTCTGTTAGTTTTAGTCAAGAGATTTTGATGTGGTTAGTTGGGAATTAATGGAAGTTTTTGGGTAAGATTTCTTGGGTTTTGATTAGGGTGTGATATAGATGAAGTTTTGGGGTTGAATTTGATGTTTTGGTGATGTTTGGGATTGGTTTTCAAGGGAAATCGCAGGGGAGAAGACCAGAAAAGTTTCCGGTCTGCAGCTGGCACCCCAGCGCTAGGCAGGGCAGGAACTGGGCTTCTCTGACTTTGGGGCAGCGCCCCAGCGCTAGTGCATTTTCCAGCAAAACTATTTTGGGGTTTTTTGTGACTTTGGGATCCCGGGGAATGGTTCCTTTACCCCGTTTGGGTGGAGTGAGAGTCCCGAGAGTGCGGGATGGATCCCGGGAGTGAGGTTTTAGATTATAAACCTTTTTATGATTTATTTTATTGATGGGATTCCATATTTGGTTATGACTAGGTGACCGCTAAAGGATCAAAGGATTGATCGTTCACAAGGGTCGTTCTTTTACTAATTCTTGCTCGAACCCGAGGTAAGAAAACTGCACCCTGTGTATATGACATGCATGGTTATTCTTGATGCATGTTGGATGTTTAAATGTGACATGCATGGTTATTGTTGAGGCATGTCAAGTGATTAAATGTGATGCATGTGTTGCATAAGAAACATGTGATTAGGGCATGCTATGAATATTGAATATGAGATTGTTCAGAGCTTGAGTCTCTGTGTTTATGCATGATCCTAATTATGCTAGAAATTGTTAAGTAAGCATGTTGAATGCCTTGTATTAATATATTTGACATATGATATATGTTTGGTAGCATTGCTTACTTGTTTATGGCACTGACTAGTCAGGGTCGGCACTGGTCGCGTATTACTGACCTAAGAGCCTGAAAACGACATAAGCGTCATGAATGCAGAGCCGATAAAAGATTAGATCTAATCGATATCAGTGTTGAATGACTCTAGGAGCATTAATGTTGGACCGACCCGAAGGTCGATGAAAATTCTAAGCGCTTGAATAGTCTAGGACTAGTTACTCAGAGCTAGGGCCAAAGGCCTAGGTGACTGTTGTCACGTGGCTAGGGAGCGGAATCCCATGGTTGTGACTCTATGGTCATGCGATAGGTTATATTGGTGACTAGTTCATCGAACACCTATCTTGATAAGCTAGTGAAAGGATCACTTATTTGCAAAGCCCCGGTGACCATATCGTCACATGGCTAATGGGAATGGAACCCACCTTAGTGACGTTTACAACTGTCACTCTTCTATTTAGGGCTATAAGCCCAGCATGGTTACCGGAACCACCAGTGTTAAATCACTTATCTGATTAGGATTGACTTGATAGTTATCCACTCAGGAGGGCAGGATTCCTTATCCTGGATACCCATCATTATGTGAACTTATTTGCCTGCTTGAATATGGCTATATTTGCTAGGCATGCGCCTTATGATTTGATGACATGTTATTACTGTTCATGAGCATATTGAGTTTTCTTGCTGGGTTTCGTCTCACAGGTGCTATGTGGTGCAGGTAAAGGCAAAAGAAAGTTGGACCCTCATTGAGTTGGAGAGATTAGGTGACGATGTGTACATATGGAGCTGCTCGACCGCCACGGCCAAGGTTTGAAAGAGGAACTAGGGTTAAACCCTGTTTTGCCGCTTAGATCGGCTGGTTGTAAATATTTTCTTGTAATAGACCTTTAAATTATATTTTTGGGATCCTAATGTATACGGTAAATGTTCTAATAAAATGTTATATCTTAACCAAAATTTTTAATCCCTAAACTGCTAATCATACTTAGTTACACAATTTTGTCCAAATAACTCGATTAGCAAGTTTAGCACTATTTATAAGGCACATCGTAATGGTCCCTGGAGTTTAGGGTGTTACACTCTTAGACTTGAATGGCACCCCAGCACTAGTCTAGTTTCAGCAAAGCCCATTTTTAGGGCTTGGGAGGACTTGAGGGCTCGGGGGATGGTTCCACCACCCCATTGGGTGGATTGGAAGTCCCGAGAGCACGGGAGTTGTCCCGGAGTTTGTTTTTAAGGATTGAATCTTATGAGATTATTATTTATAGTTGTGACCAGGTTACCGCTAGGGATCGGGATAGGATCGTGCTTGAGGGTCGTTTATATTTAACTTGTGCTCGGACCAAAGGTAAGAAAATTGGACCCAATACGTGATGTACGTGATCAGGGCTTAGGCTGAATGTTGAATATAGAATTGATAAGAGCTTGGGCCTCTGTAAATGTGCATAATTATGATTATGTCTGTGAATGATTAATTAAGCATGTTGAATGCCCTGTATCTGAATATTTGCTATATGATGAATGCCAGTTAGCATTATATAACTGAGAAAGGCTTGACTTATGAGTCAAGGACGAAAATAGCATTGAATGTTGGTTGAAAAGCATTGACTTATGAATCAAGGATGACAATAGTGTTGAGTGCTGGTTGAAAAGCATAGACTTATGAGTCAAGGACGACAATAGCGCGCTAAGCGTTGGTCGATATGGTTAAGCCTAACCAGGAGCACATCATACGCTTTTTCGACCTAATGGTCGTGGAAAAACACAACGCTAGGTACGCTGGGCCAGTTCCAAGGCTGGTTATACAGAGGATAGGGCAAAGGGCCCCGGGGTGACTTATTAGTCCCATATCCTAGGGCTGGGCCCTGGACTTGACTTATGAGTCAAGACGACATTAGCACGCTAAGTGCTGGTCGAAAAGCATTGACTTATAAAGGACCGAAATAGCATAGAGTGCTGGTCGAAAAGCATTGACTTCTAAGTCAAGGATGGCAATAGCGCTGGTAAAAAATTATTGACTTATAAGTCAAGAACAGCAATAGCGCGCTGAGTGCTGCTCGATGTGGTTATGCCTAACCAGGAGCATGAGATATGCTTGACCGACCTATTGGTCGTGAGAAAACTAAAGCGCTAGGTACGCTGGGCTAGCTCCAAGGCTGGTTATACAGAGGATAGGGCAGTGGGCCCCAGGGTGACTTATTAGTCCCATATCCTAGGGCAACGGGCCCAGTGTGATTTATTAACCAGGTATTTTGGGTGCTGAGCCCCAGTATGATTTATTAATCAGGTTTTTTGGGCGCTGAGCCCCAGTATGATTCATTAATCATGTATTTGGGCAATGGGCCCCGATATGATTCATTGATTAGTTATCTAGGGCAATTGGCCCATATGACACTGTAGTCCTTTATATGGATAGTATGCGTGCATGAGTAGGGTTATTACTACTAGTCATGCTTATTATGATTTGGAACGTGTTATTAATTGCTTATGAGCATGCTTAAGTTTTCTTACTGAGCCTTGGCTCACGGGTGCTATCTGGTGCAGGTAAGGGAAAAAGGAAGCTGAACCATCCATGAGTTGGACAGCTTAGGTGACAATGTGTACATATGCGGCTGCTCGACCACCACGACCGAGGTTTTAAAGAGGAACTAGGGTCAAACCCTATTTTGCCGTTTAGATTGACTGGTTGTAACTTTTCAATTGTAATTAACCTTTTTAAATGTTAATTTGGGATCCCATGTATGGAAGTAAATGTTTTAGTGAAACGGTTGTACCTTTTGACCAAAAAATTTTAACCCTAAACCGTTAATCACGTTTAGTTACATGGTTATGGCCAAATGCTCATTTAGCGAGTTTAACACTATTTAAAATACACAGTGTAACGGTCCCTGAGTAGTAGGGCATTACAGGTAGCATGTTGTCAAGAGTAGGAAATGAGATTTTAATTAAAACAGTGACTCAAGCATTACCCAATTATGCGATGAGTGTGTTCGTACTTCCTGTTGAATTGTGTAATGAGTTGGAGATGATGATGTGTAAGTTTTGGTGGAGGTCTTCAACATCCCAAAGGAAGGGCATTCATTGGAAAAGTTTGGAAAGATTGAGTATTCATAAAGAAGGAGGAGGAATGGGATTTCAAAGTCTGAAAGATTTTAATATTGCGTTGTCCGGAAAGCAGAGGTGGAGACTATTGGTTAGATAGAGTTTGCTGGTGGGGAAGCTATTCAAGGCTCAGATTATCCTAAATGGTCTTTCTTGGGGGCTAGTTTGGGGAGCAATCCAAGTTTCATATGGTGCAGCTTGTGGGAGGCTCAGTCTTTGATTCATGCTGGAGCGAGATTGAGTATAGGGTCGAGGAAGGGGCTGATATTGTGAATGATCCCTGGTTAAAGGATAATGATAATCCTTATATTTCAACAATCAATACTGTGTTGGAAGGAAGAAAAATGTGTAGCCTGATGGTGCCAAATACAAGATTGTGGGATGTAGACATATTGAATGATATATTTAATGACAGAGATAAGGTTATTATTCTTAGTATTCCCTTAAGTTCTAATGTAGAGGCGAATCAATGGTATTGGAGGAAAGAAAAGTTGGGATCTTACACGGTGAAAAGTGCGTATAAGCTCCAACAAGAGTTGAATGGGAGAGGAGATATGGAGGCTAATTCTGGGTTTTGGAAGAAGCTGTGGAATCTAAAAATCCCTCCTAAAGTGAAGAATATGGTGTGGCGGGCAGCTATAGGGTGTCTCCCAACAAAAATGCAGCTGAGATCAAAGTTTGTTCCGGTAGTGGCCCTTTGTCCTCAGTGTAATCAGGACGCAGAGACATTCCTACATTGTCTAGTCACTTGCCCTTTCGCTCAAGCGTGTTGGTGTTGTGCTGGGTTTGGGCGAGGTGTGGAAGGTAATGTAACATTTACAGGTTGGCTAGAAAAGGAGTTTGGGCGGAATGACAATAAAAAATTAGCCTTACTTGCAACTATTTGCTGGGCGATTTGGAAGGCGAGGAATGTGTTGGTGTGGAATCAAAAACACAGAACTGTGATTGAGGTATTTGTTGGCAAAAGTTAATCTTGACCAATGGACAGGTGCTCAGGAGAAGAGTTTTACTCCATTCTTGGCATCATCTATACTAGGAGATGGAAATGAGCATTGGACCAAACCAGAAGTAGATAGTGTCAAGATCAATGTGGATGCAGCTATCTTTGATGAAAATGGAAGTTTTGGTGTTGGGTGGATAATGTGAAACCATGAAGCAGACTTGTTGAAGCTCGTACAAGGTGGTGACAGGGTAGACTCCAACCTGAGGAGGCAGAGGTGATTGGTATTAGAGAGGTACTTAGTTGGGTCAAGGACCAAAACCTGCAACGTGTGGTGTTGGAAATCAACTGTCTTATTGCTGTCCAAGCCATATGTAGCTCTACTGAGATGGTATCTTCTTTTGGATTGTTAATCAATGATTGTAAGAGTCTAATGTCTAGTTTAAGAGGTGTTTCTTCACTGTTTGTTAAACGATCAACCAATCAAGCAGCACACTTTCTTGCAAGGTCTGCTTATTGCCAATCTGATCGTAGCTTTAAGGAGGGAGCTGTCCCTTCTAAGTTGCAAAATGTATTATCTTTGGATTGCCTTCATTAATGAAGTTTGCTCATTTATTAAAAAAAAAAAACGATTTAATACTATTTTTTTGTCGCAATAAAATATATTCATTGAAAAAAGTTATAATGTCATACAATCTAGAAGACTAATCAACTTGAAGAAAAGAAGATGAATTTTCTAGCCATACAAATTCGCCGTCCATCCTAAGAGCATGCACTGCTAATTCATGCACAACCTTATTGGTTGTACGACATACATGGATTATGGACACTTTTAGAAAATTAGACAACAAACTTGGAGTATTCTTTAACAAAGAACTTAAATCATTGCAATAAGAGGATCGTTTAGAAAAGACAGTCACAATTGCCAAATAATCTTTTGATTCAACAAAACTCAAAAGAAAACTTAGCATTATGCTCCATCCAATCCAGTACTACCATTAAAATACACAATTTTCATGACATTTGTAAAACAACCTACAAAACAAAACATCATACAAACTCAACATTAGTAAAATAAAAATCATTATAGAAAAATAAAATAAAATAAAGCCAAACCTCTATTTGTAAATAGACTCAAATGAATTTGTAAATAATAAGAAAACATTAAAATAATAATAATAATATCACTTTCTCTTTCTATAGTATGAATTTTTTACTATCACTTTGATAGACAATAATAATATAGTATTTTTATCGACACCTCATTAATTTTAATAAACATAATTTAATACCTGTAAAAGAAAATAATGTATATTTTTTTACTTTCATATATGTGGCAACTTTCTCCTCCAATTTCAACTAGTAGTTCAAAATTCAAGAACACAACTAAAAGTTAAAGCCGACTGTAATACAAAGCATTTGGATCTAATTTGTGCTTGGTTTTTTTTTTTTTTGAGTAATAATAGATGCATACATACATGTATAGTGCATTTTTAAGTTGAAAGATAATTTTTATGTTTTTACTTTCTAATATGATTAGGGACATTTTGGTCCCAAAATATAGCAAAAACATAGAAGAATATTGTAGCATATTTTACTCTAGTTTGCATTTGGTGTGGTTGAAAGTCCTACAAAGTATTGATATAAGGACTAAAATGAAAAAAAATGAAAAAAAACAGGAAGCACGTGAATAAATTAAATTAGTAAAAAGTGAAAGGGACGAAACGAAGGGTGGCGCCATTGTGAAGTGATAAATGGATGAGTGAGAGTGAGAGAGGGAGGACTTTCATTTGAAAAGTTGCCGCGTAAGTGAGAGAGTGAGTGAGTGAGTGAGTGAGTGTATTCTGTAATCTGTATTTGGTTGGTAATGGCGGAGAGATCCGAGTCTTCCATCAGATCCACCCCCGCCGAGGTACTTATCTATCTACCTTCTTCATCTTAATCGTTTTACCTCTTATCTCCTTGTCCATTTTAATCGTTTTAGCTTTCCAGTGATCAATTTAGGGCTTGATCCTTCCTTCCTCTGGAATTCTGTCTTCTTACTTGTCAGATTTTTGAAATGGAAGCCAAAGAAGATGGCAGGAAGCGCTTGAAACCAGCTGTTTGTTGAATTCCAACTCAAACTCGAAGTCGATCGACTTTGTTTTAATTTTCGAGATTTTATGTTCAATATCTGACTGATTGATTGCCTTTGATAAAAGGTGGAAGACCATGGAGCTACTATTGTAATGGAAGATCCAGAGGCAGAGGCTGAAATCGATCAGACCAATGCTGCATCGCCAGAAATGGAAATTCATTTCACTCAAATCCTTGAAAAAATAGACAATTTCACTCACCTGGTACTATTTTTACTTTTATTTTTACTATATATATTATACCATTTATTCATTCATTCATGAATTGGATCATCAACAACTTCAGTTCAAATCTTGTTGGTGTGGTTGTTCTAGGTGTCTGAGCTTCTGGAATCTGGAAAGACTATCTTTAAGGAGCTCAGTAATGAATTTGAAGAGCGGATGATCACGTTAGTACCTTTATATTCACTTTTTATATAATTCAATCTTTAGTTAAATGCTTGCTCCAACTAAAATGATTGTTATTATGATTTGTAATTTGTAGGATCCATAAAGAACAAACTGAGAAGTGGATGGACGAGATCAAACAACTCAGGTTGCTTGATGCCTCAAATGAGGAGGCCCATGCCCTTCTGCATAATGCTCGATACTTGCTCCAAAATCCTCATGTTGATTGATTCTCATCCTGATTCTTATCCAATTTCAAGGTATTTGATAGACTTTAGCATCATCATCTAATCCAATACTATCTACTTATAATCTCTGGTTATGGAGGTCAAATGAGTTACCATTTTCCATATGTTAGGAGTTGACATTTGTTAAAGTTACCAATCAATCACTTACTTTAGTCTAAACTCTCAACAATCTTCTATGTTATACATCAGAGGGACAACTTTGAGACCACTTTCTTTGTACATAATAAATGACAAAATTTCCATTCATCACTGACTTTCTTACTTTTGGATCCAACTCATGATTGGTCAACAGAGGCACAAAACTATTTGCAGCATGCGCAGGACATTATTTTTATGTTTAAATTCACTTTCACAAGTAACTGTTACAGTATGCAAAAACACAAATAAGATCATAAACAAACTTGAACTTCAGTGCTTTGTCGTATTTAACTTATGACACCTTAAACAAATAAGATCATAATAAACAATAATAATGGTTTCATTAGATATCAACCTTATTGGTGGTGATTCTTACAATTCTTTTTTCATAAGTGAATGACTACTCTTTATAAGGTAGAGGCCTTATACTTGAGCTTATAAGTGAGATTTAGCAGCCCATTCAGTTATAGTTTATATCATCATAATATTGGAATCGTTCATTGGTACATATCAATATATCATCAGGGATGGCATCATCCATGTGGATGTACGTGTAGGTGTGGGTGTGGCAAATGGGTGGGTAGTTCCACTAGACATGCCATATTATGAGGCACTCAACTCATGTTCTCCCACTTCAATCATTGCTTATATAAGCTGACTTGCACCGTACCTCAAATTCAAATTCCTATTCCTATCTCTTAATCAACAAGTTATTCTCATCATATGCATATACGCGTAACACGTTACTCCCCACATATTACTCAATTAAATGTACTTAAATGTGTACGACTTTGACTTTATTGTTTTAGTAGGAATATCGAATGCTCTTGTTCAATTACTTTATTCTCATAATTCCGATTCATTATATAAAAAAGTACTCAAGCTTAAATATATACAAACAACCGCCTATCAATCTTTGATAAGTCAGCGGCATGTTTATTGGTAATTTGCCTCTCAATTGTACTATGAAGTATGAAACGTACTATGGATCCAATCGAAAGAAATAAATGCCAAAAAAAAAGTACCACGGAATCAAACAATAATGTGCGTATTGCATTATAATTATGGTTTCTTTTTATTTAATAAACACTACTCCTGATATTAGGCATCTGCAATTTGTGTTTATGACTTAAACAACAAGATCACAAGAAGCAAGTTGGTGTTAATTAATTTCCAACTTGATATATAACTCAAGTACACAAGCTCTTAAATTACGGCTAACTTTGTTACTCTTAAATAGCTAGCATGCACATTACCATATTAGTGATGATCAGCAGTCAACGGCTTTGTTATCGTAATTTTTTATTCCATATTCTATCATTGAATTATATTCTGTGAGCCGTACATTGACATTATGGGATTATAAATAGCCATTGAAAGCAGCTTATTGAGATATAAAAGATCTGAGAGAGAGAGAGAGAGAGAGAGAAAGAAAGAAAGAGTTAGAGAAAAAAAGAGAATCAATGGAGAAGTTTTACGTTGTTTGTTGTGTTTCATTGTTTGTTGGAGTAATTTCATCCAAGCTCAAAGGAACATCAGCTGCTTGGCAACAAGCCCATGCAACTTTCTATGGTGGAAGCGATGCTTCAGGAACAATGGGTGAGTGAGTTATATAGTACCTACTAAAGAATTATATGTATAATATAAACTAAAAAAGGCGATATATATGGATGGATGCAGGGGGTGCATGCGGTTATGGAAATCTGTACACTGATGGGTATGGAACAAAGACTGCTGCCCTAAGCACTGCTTTGTTCAACGATGGAAAATCATGCGGTGGGTGCTATCAGATAGTGTGTGATGGGACCAAGGTGCCCCAGTGGTGCCTCAAGGGCACTTTCATTACCATCACTGCTACCAACTTCTGTCCACCAAACTATGCTCTAGCCAGCGACAACGGCGGCTGGTGCAACCCTCCCCGCCCTCATTTTGACATGTCTCAGCCTGCATTTGAGACCATCGCCAAATACAGAGCCGGCATCGTTCCCATCTTCTATAGGAAGTATGTACTAACTATTATACATGCCATATGCTACTAGCCCAGTTGATATATTACATTTCTCTCATATGAATATGATGTTTGCAGAGTTGGATGCAAGAAAAGTGGAGGCATCAGATTCACCATCAACGGAAGAGACTACTTTGAACTAGTGCTCATATCCAACGTAGGAGGAACTGGAGATATCTCCAATGTATGGATCAAAGGCTCCAAAACCAACAAATGGGAAACCATGTCCAGAAACTGGGGTGCCAATTGGCAGAGCCTTGTGTATCTCAACGGCCAAGCCTTGTCCTTTAAGATTCAAGCCACCAACGGCAAAACCAAAACCGTTCTCAATGCAGTGCCTTCTAATTGGAAGTTTGGCCAGTCTTTTTCCACCAAAGTTCAATTTTAAGGTCAACTACAGGACCACCCAGATAGATCCACTACTACCACTCGCTCGCCTCAACTACTAATTTATCCAGACTTTGTATTATTCTCTTTGTTCATCTTTTCGTTTTCACGTTTTACTTCTACTCAAGTCAATATGTATGTACTGCGCCTTCTTGGCTTGTGGCTCTGCTTTTTTGCCAGAAAGCCCACCAAGAAAGGCTTAAAAGAAGTTGGACTCTTTTCCAACTCTGATAGTGAAATATATACACAGCACAGAGAGCCAATGGGCAATCCAATTTCTCTTTGTAATAAATAAATAAATAAAAACTTCTCGTACATGAAATAAATTTAAATCACCAGGCCATTAACGAAACAGCTCTATCATTATATAAAAATACCAGACGACTATGAATCATAAGGTGATTTGCGATAAGATCTTATTTAGAAAAAAGTAATAATAATAAGAAAACAAAAGGGTCATAAGATCTTACGTATTATATTCCTTGAAGTAAAATAGTAGAGTTGAAAATGAGGGAAATTGCACGATTGACATAAAGGGATATAAGTTATGGCACTAAGTGTCGGTTGTTAGGTAGCCAAAACTCTACTCGATGTGTGGAACTGGAACCGCATAGCTCTTCAACTATGAAGGCAGGAGCAGAGATTTATTCAGCGAATCCAATGAAGCATCTACCATATGGTCAAACGGATTGTTGATTTTTAAGGACCAGATATCATTAGTAGAAGAATAGAGGAGCACAAGACATCATGTCATCTCCGCATTACGCGAAGCCGCTCTCTTTTGCGGAAGCGCTCTAGCATAAATTGATCAGTTGCAGCTTGCCTTTGTCCAGCTGCCTCTGTGCCAGTATCGGCTTGTCTGGGTGCACCACCACCTTCCTCCTGTGAACTTCTGTCTTTGTAGAGCTCGGGATGCTCTGCATAGAAAGTAGAAACAAACTCACTAATTTGTAATGATGACTAACATAACTTTTATTTTCCCAAATAAGTAGTATGTATACAACCACAATATTATGATTAAATTATATGTGCAAAAGCAACCTCTTCGAAGTTTTTCAGCATAGTCCCTTCCACGCTGAAAGTAATCGGCACTGTAACTTGAAGGAATGCTAAATTCTGATTTAGTCCGGCCCATGAGCCGCTTCTCCTGAAGAAGCTTTTTAGCAGCCTCAGTTTCCTCTATATTTTTCAATTTGTATCTACAAAACATTACAGGTAATAAGTAACAATGACATTATTGCGTATCTCAAGCTCAGTTATACAATGAGAACAGAGGAATGAGGCTTACTCAATGGGAAGCTGAACTTCAGCAATCCCAGTAGTCCACTGAGTGGAGCTTTCCTCCGAGTTGCGCTTCTTTACCTGAAAAAGAAAATGCAATCAATCCCTTTAATCTATTTACTTATACAAGTGAAAAACAGAGCAAGAGAAAAGGGCATACTAACTTTGAGATGGTCAGGGATTTTGTATAGCTCATCTTCAGCATTCTTCAAATCATTCTCAGTTTGATCAGTAGCATCCATTATCTTGCCCCTCTTCTTTGCTAATTCTTGTTCAACATACTTTAGCCTGAATTGATAGTTCAGGGAAAGGAATGTTGGAAGCTTGAAATTGGGAAATGCTAAGAAAGAAAGTAAATGAAAAAAGAGATACACATACATATTGGGATCTTCAACCATGACGGCAGTTTCCTGAGCAAAAGTGTCTTGGAGAACGAGGTCATCCTTGTCCTTGTCGACATCGGAGGGATCTGGCGGGGTCTTAGAGTTAGACTGATACTGATGGTGATGGGATTGGGCGTCGTCCGCTGCCTTCTTACTGCCACTGCCAATGCCAATCTTGATATCAGAAGCACTTTCACCCCCGGCAACAGCAGGAATCCCCGACTTCCTTTGCCTCTGCTTCTGAAGAAATTTCACCTCTTCCAGCGCCATTCTGTCAGAAACCCAAAAAAAGCATTACAGTTTGTGTGTTTCTATTCAAAACTGTATTCAAATTAAGAAAGAAAGAAACCTCCTTTCTTGTTCATCCTGGCCTTCGTCCGTCTCATCAGGTTCAGCGGAAACGCATCTCTTTCTGAAATTCTTCTTCTTCTGCTGCTGCTGTTGCATTGTGTGGTCTTCTTCTTCAATAATTTTCAGAAATAGTCGCCACACTCCACCACTCTCTCTCTCTCCAAACTCAAACACACTGCTCTAATGTCCACCCTGACCCTGTAAGCAAGCCCATGTAAAAGAGACTTAGAAAGCAACCTGATTCAGAACTAAAGTAGAGATGAATACTCTTGCTGTAAACCCTCGTTAAGCTTACATACAATTTCAATAAGCAAATCAAATTGAAGAAAGAAACGGAAGAGATGGAGTTGAGCACACCAAATGCAAAATCGTACAAATAAACCCCGAAAAATAAATGGGAAAGATGAGCAAACCTGATTTAGGGCAAAATTGAAAGGGGACGAGCTGAACGAGGTTGAGGACGGAGAATGGAGGGCGACAGCGGCCGAGTACGGTGAGTTTCTTTACGAAACTTCGGTTGAGAATTGAGAACTGAGAATTTAGAATTGAAGAGTTTTGGTACGAATGGTACTTAATTTTATACTTTAGTCTTGTGATATTGTTTTGTGATATCATTTACTACAATGCTTCCCTCCCTCCCTGAGTTAAGTTCCTATGACTATCATCAGTTAACTATATCATTTCTCTCTTTGTTTTTTGTTTTGTAATTTAAGTATTAATTATTGAAAAAAGAGAAGAAAATATAGTGGTATTTTTCTTGTGCATAGATTTATATGTACACTAACTACTAGGTATAAGCATCTTGCAATGCACATTTAAATTTTTTTAAAATATATAAATTATAACTCTATACTATATATTTATATAAATACGAATATCGTTTATACTTTTTTGGACCCTGTGTTTTTTTTTCATTACCTGTTTGGATCCTGTGTTTTGACAAATTACTTTTTGGACCCTATATTTTGTAAAATTGTTAAAATAGAACTCTAAACTCAATTTTGATGAAGAAAAAAGTGAATATAACAATACAGTTTTTAAGCAGAATGATTTTATTTTTGTTCTGAATTGTTAGTTTGGTAAATTATTTGTGATTTTAGTTGAGCAAACATTGACCAAAATCAGGTTTAAGGTTCTATTTTAATCATTTTACAAAACATAGGGTCCAAAAAGTAATTTGTCAAAACACAGGGTCCAAACAGGTAATGGGAAAAAATACAGGGTCCAAAAAAGGTATAAACCCTATCAATAATCTTTATATATATGAAATCTAAATACAACATATAGATATATATATATTTATATGACTACATGACGTATATATAAAATACAATAATATTTAAAAAGAAATTAATAAAAGAATTAAAATAAGAATAGAAAAAGTCATAGCGTAGACATTAGTATATATGCATCAATTATTTTTAGTTTCTAATGTATCTCACAATGTTCTTTGGTGAATATGATGAAGAAAAAGAGCTTCAATCATTTGATAAAAAACAAATTATCACACAAACTTATAAGATAAAAAAATGATATGTATGCCTTTATTATTTTTAAATAAATATGATTTAATTATTTAAATTATCATAAAATATCTTAAAAATATCATATTTTAATTAATTTATTTTTGTTTAAGTTTATATTTGTTCTAGTATTTGAATTTGGCAGTGATAACAAAAGATTATATATTATATGTTTAATATAATATTAAGTTTAAGTTTAATTAAATTTTATTTAAGTTATAAAATATATTGTTTTATTATTTTTAAATAATTATTATTGTTGGCGCGGTTTTTCGCCAACAGTGAATTAAGAAAATAACAAGGTTGAATTAGTGCTTGATGGTAAACCGAAGTAAGAAAATAGCTCTCAAGAACACTGGTCTTTTTACTTGGTTTAGTAGTTAAAATCCACCTAGTCCACGAGTCTATGTTATTACTGTTTTTCTCTCTCTATTTTGACAGAGTTTCGGTATTACAAAATAATCGTTCCCTTTCCTGTCCAATATTCTCAGTATTTATAGAGAAATTCATTGGATAGGTTTGGGTAACCCCGTGAGTCAATCATAGATTTGAGTATTTATTATATTTGTTATGGAATATTCTTATTATACTAGGATATGATCTGATCATAAAAATAAATAGACTCCTAATATCTGGGGCATTAACTATCACAGGCTGCCCATAAACGATCGTATAAAGTATCCGGGTCTTCAGGGATCCGCGGACACGCCATATCTTCAATTTATCACGAGCTGAATATATCGTCGAGCTCGTATCATGGAGGCCATGCCTTATAAATACTATAAGCTCGCGCTTATCAATTTATGCATCCCTAGCTCGTACAACCATCATGAAAATCGTGCTGTCTATAGGGAACGTACATGGACTCCTTGGCTATTTCTTCCATGCACTTATTTGCCAGCTGCATGCGACCTGAGGGAAAGACCCGTGCTGAGATTAGGATACACATTTGCCCCCCAAGTCCCTGCTCGTGGTTTATGATGTCATCTTTTGATCTACACAGTAGGGACTTTTAGACTTCTATAGCTGTTTACCCAAAAACGACTGCTGATGACGTGGCAAGGATTTCTCACATGTGATTGACACGTGGCAGAGTCAAAATAAGGCGGTGTTGTTCGATTATCGATCAACCTCACAATGCTTCGTCATGACTGACTATTAGATACAACCAGGCTGGTCGTACGATTTGATTTATTTCCTTAAAAAAGTATAATCTTGTAATAACTGCGTTGATTATTTCCTCTTTATTGCCTTGATACACGAATATTAAGGATAATTAAGGCACATTGGCCCATGTAACCCCCCTTGAGCCTATAAATATCCATGAAATAGCTTAAGGAAGGGACTTTTGGTTTTCTAATCTTTTTCCTGAGTACAGAGAGAAAGAGTATATAGTGCGATTGTCCATCGTCTTGTTGTAATTCTCCCAAGGTTTGTGAAACTCAAGAACCCCTGTTCTTTGATCACGACATTGGGATTCAATATTAATAATAGTGCTAAGTGGACGTAGGTCATTACCATTCATTGGGCTCGAACCACTATAAATCGTCTGTGTTTATTCTTTACCATTAGATTAAACTCTTAATTGTCATCTCATTATCTGTCGTATTTTTGACTCCGTGTCGTTGGCCAAATCGAGGGTCAACATTCTGGTGCTTTCATTGAGAGATTGATAAAAAAAAACTGTAAGAAAATCTAATGGCAAAGACATCCAAGAGAGTTGGACAGACCACTGGCGCTGCATCATCCTAACCTCCTCCCCCAAATGTGGTTGAGAATGAACCACATTTAGAGTTTGAAGAGGAGGAGTTAGATTCGAAAACGCTGAGGGCAACACTAGGGGTGTTGCAGGACGAGTTGGCTAATCTGAGGGCCAATCAGGAGAATGTCGCGGATACAATGGCGCTGCAGCATAAAGAAATTGAACGTCAGCGCCAAGAGCTGAGTGAGCGGCAGGCAGACATGGACCGTCGGCAGAGGGATGCCATGGCCGCTCTCGAAGAAGCCATCCAATTGGCCCGAAGTTAGGCTACACCGGCCTCTCAGCCAGATCAGCCACCGAGTGCACCGCCTCAGAGAGCTCCCAATCCTAGTCCTCCGCTCTAGCCAGCAAGCCCTCAAAGGCCAGAGCAGCCACCTGTGGCTTAGGATGATGTCCTAGCTAGAGATCTTGAGCAGCAGCCTCCATCTCAGGCTGGTCGAGGCAATCCCCAGCGCCAGAGGCAAAATAGGACCGGACAGCCGCCCCGCAGCCCTAGACGCCCAGGGGACGAAGAGCCAAATCCATCGAGCAGGGGACAGCGTCCTTCTGCCAACAGAAGGAACAACGAGTAAGGCTCTGTGGTCAGGGGCCCCCCATGGCATAACAATGCACAGGGACCCAACGACCAGCGCAGGCCTCCCCCTGACGCTCAGGAAATTCCAGCCTGAGGAGGAAATAATGTGAATAGTCGATCATGTCGTAGTCGACCTCGGTATAGAGACGGCTACGATTATAATGATGCTGATTCTGGCAGAGGGAATGCTGGTCGGAGGAATGAGGAAAGAGGTGGAGGCAGAAGCCCCCCACCTAGAGAAAATAAGCCAGCTAGCCATAACGCTGGGGGGCAACCCAGGCAGCAGAACGTCTTTGATCGGCTAGGAGTTAGCGAGTAGAGACGCAGGGATGATGATTTAAGGGACGTGCTCAAAGACTGCCGTGAGAGGCACGATGAGTAAGCTCCCCCTGCACTGGTCGCCCCAGCAGTCCCATAAGCGGTTCAGGCTCAGATTGATGCTCTGAACCAGGCAGTACAACAGCTGGTCGGAGGACGAACGTCCCACATAGAGTACAATCGGAGGAGGGGCACTCCATTTATGCAAAGGATTATTGTGGCTGAAACCCCCAGTAAATTCAAGATGCCGACACTGCCAAACTTTGATGGGTACGGAGACCCAGTATCTCACGTTAACAAATTTGAGATACAAATGGATATACAGAAAGTGTCAGAAGATGCCCGCTGCAGGATCTTCCTCGCGACACTATCTGACATCGCCCAGGAGTGGTTCTTCAAGTTCCCTCCTGCTAGTATAGTATCTTGGCAAATGTTCGTGAAGGAATTTTACAGACAATTCTATGCGGGTCGCATACACCCCAGAGAGGCCAACCAGCTGGTCGAGATATGCCAGAAGGAGGGAGAGCCCTTAAAGGAGTATGTCCAGCGTTTCATGCGAGTAGCAGCTGGAGCCAAGACAGTGGGTGATGAAGGCAAGATGATGGCCCTAACTGCAGGGGTTAGGCGCCATTCACCCCTCTGGAGTAGCCTAAGAAAGAATGGGGTAAGAAGTACCTAAGAGTTTTTGGATCGGGCTGATCGATATATCAAGCTCAAGGACGCGATTGCCAATGAGGGGAAATCGCCAACGAAGGACAAGGGGCTAAAGGAAGAGCTCGCCAAGGCCGCCAACGGGTCGGAGAAACCCAATGGCAACGACAAAGGCAACGGGAATGGCAATGGTAGGAATGGTGGAAAACGGGCAAGCAATGAACCCTCAGCTTCTGAGAATAAATGCCCCAAAGGCAATCGATACGAGCCGAGATTCACCAACTACACGACACTTGTCGAAATTCGAGCAGAAGTCTACCAGGCGACCAACTCAAACGTGCCTTACAAACGACCCGCACCTATAGGGAAGGATATCTCTAAGTGAGATACTACGAAATTCTGTCATTTTCACAACGACTACGGGCACGACACTAACGAATGCAACCAGTTGAAAGACGAAATCGAGTTCCTAATTAGGCAGGGACATCTAAGAAGGTATGTGCGAGCCGCATGAGGGTCTCAACGAGAGGCTCAAGGTGGCAACGAGTAGGCACCTGCACGCCAACGCTCGCCACCTTTACAGCCAGCTCCTGTGGCAGGCACTTTACTCACCATCTGCGGCGGCCCACACCTTGCAGGGGATAGTGGGAAGGCAAGGGAACGATACGCTCGAACCCTATGCCATGACCAGGACATCGAGATGATGAGTGTGGAGGATCGAGCACCAAAGAAGGCTTGCACAGAGGAGGAATTGATAACCTTCTTTGAAGACAACGCCCAACACGTACGATTCCCACACTCTGATCCGCTGGTCGTGGACGTGCAAATTGCCAACATGATGGTGAAGAAGGTGTTGGTTGACACAGGAAGTTCGGTCAACATCCTATACAAGTCTTCACTGGAGAGAATGAAGCTGTCCATCAAGGACCTGGAGCCATGCAACCAAACCATCTATGGTTTTTTCGGCGAAGGGCTCGCCTCAACTAGGTCGATTAGGCTTCCAGTTACAGCATGCACTGCATCTGCTAACAGGACATTACTCACTACTTTCATAGTAGTTGATTGTCCTTTGGCATATAATGTTGTAATTGGGTGGCCAATTTTGGTCGACCTACAAGCCGTCACTTCGATTTGGCACCTTGCCATGAAATTCCCAATAGACGCGGGGGTATGATGCGTGCTGGGAAATCATCGGGAAGCAAGGGAATGCTACAATGCCTTGATAACTAAAGCGAAGAAAGGTATGTCGAGGGAGGTTCCGGAAAAGAGTTGCAAATGGCAGTTGATATACAGGCCCAATCAGGTGATAATGTCACCAAATAGGGCGTTGCCCAAAGTGAGGATAGAGACTTAGATCCTCGCTTTGGGGATTTTGAGGAAGAGATAGGATCCATCGAGGACCTTGAAAAGGTCCAACTCAATGAAGAAAATCCGACCAGGGTTGTAAAAGTCGGTAAAAACTTAGAGACAACAAAAAAAAAAAACGCTGGTGGAATTTTTGAAGAAAAACCAGGAGGTCTTTGCCTGGTCGCATAAAGACATGGTTGGAATATACTCTACAGTCATTAGCCATGTCCTTAATATAGAAAAAAAATTTCCACCAGTACAACAAAAAAGGAGGCTGCTCGACAAAGATAGATCAAAGGCCTTAAAAGAAGAAGTCGAGAAGCTCAAGGAGAATGGATTCATCAGGGTAGCGTTTTATCCATCATGGGTTTCTAATCTCGTGTTAGTTCCCAAGCTGAATGGCAAATGGCGAACATGCGTGGATTTCACAGACCTCAATAAAGCCTGCCCAAAAGATTGTTTCCCACTCCCCAGAATCGACCAACTGGTCGATGCCACCGCAGGGCACGAGATTCTCTCATTCATGGATGCATACTCCGGGTATAATCAGATTAGTATGCATCCTCCTGATGAGGATCACACTAGCTTTCAGACTGACACAGGACTTTACTGTTACAAAGTAATGCTCTTCGGTCTGAAAAACACTGGTGCGACTTACCAGCGACTGGCCAACCACATGTTTAGGGAGCTGATCGGCATAAACATGGAGGTCTATGTAGACGATATGCTAGTTAAGTCAAAGAAGGTAGAATGGCATGTAGAGGATTTACAGAAATGCTTCAACGTCTTGAACGAATATTAGATGAAGTTGAATCCCCTCAAATGCTCCTTCGGGGTAGTGTAACGCCCCAACTCCAGGGACCGCTACAGTGCACATTGCAAACAGTGCTAAACTTGCTAATCGAGTCATTTGGCCATAAATGTGTAACTAAGTATGATTAGCGGTTTAGGGATTAAATTTTTTGGTTAAGATATAACGTTTCACTAGAACGTTTACTATATACATTGGGATCCCAAAAATATAATTTCAGAGTCTATTACAAGAGAATATTTACAACAGGCCGTTCTAAGCGGCAAAACAGGGTTTAACCCTAGTTCCTCTTTCAAACCTCACCCAAGTATTGGTCGAGCAGCTGCATATGTACACATCATCACCTAAGCTCTCCAACTCAAGGATGGTCCAGCTTCCTTTTGCTTTTACCTGCACCACAAAGCACTCGTGAGCCGAAGCCTAGCAATAAAAATCATATGCTCATGAACAGTCATATCATGATATCAAATCATATCTGGCATGCCTAGCAAACATAGCTTAATTCAAGCATGCAAATGACTTCAAACAATGCTGGGGTATCCAGGATAAGAAATCCTGTCCTTCTGATTGGAGGACCCTCAAGTCATACCTAATCAGATGAGTGACTGCCAAACAAGTCACTAGGGGCTCAGATAAGAAATCCTGCCCTTCGGATTGGATGACTATCAAGTCAATCCTAATCAGATGAGTGTCGCAACACTTGAGGTTCCGATAAACCATGCTGAGTGACCAACAAGCAAGTCACTAGGGGCCTCAGTGCCCAAAGCCATGCATATGATGATCAAAATGATCATACAGAGCTCATAGCTCTGATCATATGAGTGAATATTACTTTGAGGTCCTGTTAAACCATACTGAGTGACTGACAACAAGTCACTAGGGGCCCAGTGCCCATAGCCATGTAACGACACTGTTACCTAGGCTTTCCTGCAATGGCTCTTATCAAATGAGTGACTGACAAGCATGTCACTGAGGGCCGGTGCCCATAGCCATCTGACCTAATAGTCACGGGGCTCGCTAGCCCTAGCTCTAAATGACTAGCCTTTGGCTAGATAAGCGCTTGTTTATATTCATCAAACTTGAGGTTGGTCCTGCATTAATGCTCTTTGAGTCATTCAATGCAGAAGGTCGATTTGATCTGATCGACATGGCTTGCGTGGAACACGCTAAGGCCGTCCTGACTAGTGAGTCAGCCCAATGTGACCAGTGCCCAGTACCACTGCCGAACCTGACTAATAAGTCACAGCTTCACAGTTGATACTAACACCTTTGCCAATTCTGACTAGTTAGTTAGAGCCATGCACAAGTAAGCAATGCTATCAATATGTATCATATGTCAAACATCCAAAGATGGACATTCAACATGCTTACTTAACAATTACGAGCATAATAATGATCATGCACAAACACAAAGACTCAAGCTCTGACCAATCTCATATTCCTCACTCATGGCATGCCCTAATCACATGTTTCTCGTGCATCACATACATCACACTTAATCATCCAGCATGCCTCAGTAATAATCATATGCAAATGGGCGAGATTGCCAAGCATTCATTATGCTATCAATGTTTACATTTAAACATCCAACATGCATCATAAATAGCCATGCATGTCACACATGGGGTGCAGTTTTCTTACCTTCAGTCCAAGCACCGGTTACCAACAAATGAGCCACAAGCACGATCCCGATTCCAAGCCTCTAGTGATAACCTAGTCACAACCACAAACGGTGATCCAATGAGTTCAAGTTCTAAAACCAATCCTTGAACTAAAACTTAGCCTCCAAGACATCAATCCTCACTAATCCAGGTAGTAGGAATGATCCCGAGGCCTAAAACCATGTTCCCGGGGTCAAAACACCCAAACAGGCTCAAAAGCCTGCCTGAGCTGCGGCCCCCAGCACAACCAGAGGCAAGCGCCGCGGCGCCCAACACCAAGGGCCGCGGTGCCCAGCAAGAGCAAAATAGAGCACCTGCTTCATCAAGCAAGGGCCGCGGCGCCCAAGAACAGGGCCGCGACCCAACTTTGGGGCAGCCATTTTTCTTCGTTTTTAACCTTTTAAAACCTCCCAAAAACATGTCTAAACATTCCCAAATCATCAAATCATAGTTCCCAAACTCCCCAATGGTCCAAAATCACCAAAACCCAAGGCTCAAACGAACTAAAAACTCAACGATTCACAAAGTCCAATTCAAGCTTAGAAACTTTTAAAAACTTAAAACTTAAACTTGAATTACCTCCGATTGAGTTGTTTCCAACTAAATCCTCAGGCTAATAAGCTTCTAATTCTCCTTAGGATTGCTATGCCTCGATCCTCGCTTGATTCCGAGTCCTAGAACTTAAGTTATCTTTGAAAACGCGATCGGGAGACGAAAAGGGAACTTTTAGGGAGAGAGAACGTACAGAACGTTCTTTTTATTTTCTTAAAAGGTTACTTCAAGCTTAAGTAGCTTCCAATAAAACCTAATGCTCGAGGTCCTGAAAACACCCCCGGGGACATTATAGTCAAAACTTCCAGAATTTCCCCCTGGTCTTACTAACTCCCAATTTATCACCATATATTAATTCCCATTACCCAATAACCCGGTAATGCTCTAAATACCCCTTGACTTACTCCAAGTCAAGCTTAAATCCCGTTGTGACTTTCCCACTAGCTTACCTCCTAGGATCGTCTTGTGCTGGGTAACCCTGGGATAACCAGATAATAACAAAGCACCACGCCCATTTCACATATATGCCAAAAATGCCCGAAATGGCCAAAATATGAAAATCACCCAATTAATCACAAATGGGTTCACATGCATATTTAATACACCTAAACATGCATATTATCATTAAATAGCATAATAAATCAATTATGGCCCTCCCGACCTCCTAATCAAGGTCCTCAACCTTATTAGGAAATTTGGGGCATTCCAACTATCCCCTCCTTACATAAATTTCGTCCTCGAAATTTATTTGAACTGCCCAGAATATGAATTCTGCACAATTGATTCCAGTTTCCCAGGTCTTTCTCTCGACCTCACTGTTTCTGCAACACACCTTAAATCAAGGTACACTTTGTTCCTCAAAATCTCATAACTCAATTCATGAGTTCTTTCAACCCATGTCCACTGCATGGAAATACATAACACAATGTACAACCGTCAGAGCCAAAGCTATGGCTCAACAAAAGGTAATCTGACCAGTCCTATTCAGGACTCAAACTGTCATACTAATCTAGGCTCAACTTGCCTTTACTCATCACCCCTCTCCATGGTGATTCTTTAGGAAGACACAACTTCCTACCTGGAACTCCATGTTCCTGCTTTTCAATTTAGTAACACTTTTCTGTTTACTCTGAGGAGTGAGCATCCAAGCTCTAACCTCTAATAATTCCAATGGTTCCCTGAACCATCTCATGATCCAGATATAACATCTCATCCAACGAATGGGTGACGAACATGTTCTACCATACCTTATCTCATAAGGTTTCTTTCCAACTTTGGACAATTCTCCCTCTGATTATGATCAGCCCGAGAACAATGAACTATACTGAATTCCATCTATATATTTATCGCCTTCCCTTCACCTTTCCATAACCTGGAAGTAACAATAAAGTCTTCATCTGATAAGATAAACCTTTAATTCTCAAGAAGGCACACTATCTCTTTCACATAGAGATCTGAATACTGGTCTGCTGTGTTACTTATTCTCACAAAAAAAAAAAAAAATACACTTACTCACAACACTGGTCCAAAATGACCCAAGTCAATCATGCTAACCCACTTTCCTGGGTAGCCCCACCGCGAAACCCATCGCGATGCTTTCTTATTTCCATTATACAATACTCAAAGGCTGCAATGACCTTAATGATTCCTGACACCCTGTGTTGACCTGCTAACATGTTAAGAACTTTAACACGCATTCCATTATGCCCCTCTCCATCCCAGGCCATCACCATAAAGCTTTCACACTTTGGTATACTGACATGATGCCTGAATGAAGAGAAAAAGAAAGTAACATGAGATTCATCCAGAATCTCCCATTAATCCCAGTGTCCATCGAATCCCAAATCTGATTCTTATATCACAATAGATTCATACCTGACACTGTATCATCCTTAGCTAATCCAGCTAAGACTTCCATTCAATCTTTCTTGTCTGTGATTCACTCAGTCATCCATCCTTTTAATCTTCTTTGAGATAGTAATTTCAAACACAGAACTGACTATTTGGCCTACTAGCACCCTGCTCTAGTTCTAGTCAAATCCTTTTAACCAACATGTTGCATAATCAATCATTTCTCTGTGTCACCGAGGTGTCATAACAACCTGTCAATTGATTCTGATCTGTAAAAAGAAACTCAAAAATCTTTCCACAAAGCACATATAATACCATGTACATCCAAGGACACTCCCGCCTTCTAAGGTGTCCCTTGACCTTAGCAAATTCCACAGAGAATACATCACAATACCATCGTCCAAGACGATCACAAATTCCATTCAAATAATCCTTTGAATGCGCTGTTCATCTGATTCATCAAAACAATTTAACACTAATCAAATCCTTAAAATATATAATCCAGCACTTCCTAGTGCTCTTATCTGATAAAAACACAACCTTTTGCATATCCTTTTCCCCTGATCCCTAACTGGTACTAACCAGGTCAAAGATCAACTTTTGAGAATTTCATTCTACTCAATAACTAAACCTCAAGTTCTTACAAATCTACTAAGTCATTCAATACAGTGCCCTCAATTCAACTCTATCCCTGGCACTAATCAAACCACCATTTTATCTCTTCACATTACAGAAATCCTGGCTAATCCCCTGGAAACACATCCAGGAACTCACAGACTAATCCAGCCTGTCCTGATCCCACTGGCACAAACCTAAGTGGTATCCATCACACTAGCTAGGAGTTCTATGCATTTCCCCGCCATAAAACTCTAGCTCTCAAGCTCAAGAGATGCTATTCTTTCCTTACCATTTAACATTGCCAGTCGAAATCAGCTTTATCGAAATCACTGATGAGTCATTTCCATAACCCAACTTATTTCTTTAGTCACCAATATAGTATCATCTTCCCCATCACAACATGACCATGTGATCATCATATCAAATTTATGCCTCTCTATATGAAACAAACAAAGGAACAACATGGCACCAAAACCAATCAGCATAACTCAAAAATCAGAACTAGAAAGCTGACCTGCCACTCCCGAGGAGCTAGTCTCAGTCTCAGATTCTGACTGCCTCGGAATAAACTCTCGAGCTGGAGTCGAGCTGTCTATCCCCTTTTGCTCAAACTCTCTTAGCCTTGGGCAATCCTTCTTGAGATGCTCAACTATTCCACATACGAAACATGCCCTTGCTCGGCATTCTCCCAGATGATGCCTCTTACACCAAGCGCATTCTGGGTAAGGCTTCCAGCTTTTCTTCTTGCTTGCTCCACTAAATGGAGATACCACTACCTGAGCTCCATGCTCCGTGGCACTCTTTTTCTCATCTCTGATGCTCTCAACAGCAAGAGCCTTCTCTACCACCTGAGCATATGTAGAGACTTCATGCACTGGGGCAACTCTGATGCCTTGAGCTATTCCAGGATTCAATCCTTGAACAAACCTTTCTTTCCGAGCCACATCTGTGGGTACCACGTCTAAAGCAAACTTGGTCAACCCATTAAATCTATTAACATACTCGGATACTGATGCTTTTCCTTGAACGAGATTCAGAAACTCATTCATCTTGGCAGTCTTAGCTACATCACAGTAGTACTTTTCATTAAACAGCTGCCTAAATTCTTTCCAATCCATCACAGCTGTATCTCGTGTCTGGGATATCACTTCCCACCACGTCTGAGCATCATTCCGCAATACAAATGTCGCACAGATCACCCTATCGTGACCTACCAGCCCCATACTGTCAAGAATGGAACTGATCATGCCCATCCATTGCTCAGCTCTAAATGGATCTAGGCCTCCCTCAAAAACTGGAGGGTAATACTCCTGGAATCCTCCACAGAGAAATTCCCATCTGCTCTCAACCCTAGGCTGAGCCAAACCTGGTGCCGCTCCTGGCACAACATAAGAGGAGGTGCTCCCCAACAGATTCTGCTGTTGCCTCAAACACCTGATCTCTTCCTCATGCCTCTGCAATCTCGATTGCAAATCTGTGACTATCTGTTGAAAATTCTGAGGGGCAGATGAAAAACTCAACCCCTGGCTGAAACTCCCAGCCTCTGAATAACCACCATCAGGCCTCATATCTGCCTTGGCTATAAGCCTGCTCTGCAGTCAATAACTTGACCCATTAAACACAATGAGCATATCATGAGTTTTCCCCCACGGAATCAATCTTACCACACCACATACACAAATCACTGCAGTGCTATAAACATTCCCATGGCATTCATACACCAATAAAAAATCCCTGTTCTTCCAACATTCACACCATGCCTCAACTCCAGCATGCAACATCACAATTATGTAATCATGGAGCAGGTAATCAAATGATCATGTTTATAAATATATTCACGGAGCATATAATCAAATAGTCAAGAGCCAAGCTCTATCAAAATCTCATGCTCCCTAATGCAATGTGCAGGTAAAGCATCCACAATCTATTTAAGCAGCTAAACACATAACTACAAAAATAGTTACCATTCCTTGAGTGAAGCTATCTTCAGTGATGAGTGTACATGCCCAGCTTGTCTTCAGGAACACATAAACCTTGGCATGCTCTGATACCAAAATTGTAACGCCCTACATCACTATGGCTACTTTCTGGAATGAAGACTGGCACTACAAACCAACACAAGTCTTTCCAGCGTGCTTTGTCCTCACTCGCACACTTCCTGGGAAAACTTCCCAGGAGGTCACCCATCCTTAGATTACTCCAGGCCAAGCACGCTTAACTTTGGAGTTCTCAAGTGATGGGCTACCGAAAAGAAGATGCATCTTCCTGATATAGGTAGTACCCATGAATCCATTTAAGCCCTCTTCAACTGTGTAGTCCCATACCTACACAGTCTTAGAATCATTACACTTGACCTTCCCCAGGCGGTGTGGGATTACACAGCTTACCCGGTCTTTCCCTTTACGGATCACGGGATTCTAACTGTCACAGGTAGGATCAGGAAAGTTCTTGGGATTTATAGTAAATTCGAGAGGAATCGAAGCCAATCCTAAGAAGATCAAAGCCCTGGTCGATATGAAATCGCCAGCAAAGATCAAGGATGTTCAAAGTTTGACCGGAAGAATTGCTGCTCTGAGTAGATTTATTTCCAAATCAACGGATAAGTGCGTCCCATTTTTTAATCTACTTAGAGGCAACAAGAAATTCGAATGGACGGAGGAGTGCGAGCAGGCTTTCCAAGCATTGAAGACTCACATGGCGCAACCACCCATTCTATCGAAGCCAGTCGATAAGGAAACTTTGTTTGTCTACTTGGCGATCACAGAATACGCTGCTAGTGCTGTCTTAGTAAGAGAAGAAGAAGGCGTACAGAAGGTTGTTTATTATGTAAGTAAAAGGCTAATTGGAGCGGAGCTGCGGTACCCACCTATTGAAAAGTTAGCCTATTGCTTAATTTTGGCCTCTAGGAAGCTGCGACCTTACTTTCGAGCTCACCCAATCACGGTTTTGACCAACCAGCCTCTACGGCAAGTTCCGCAAAAGCCAGAGGCCGTGGGGTAGATTATTGAAATGGGTGGTCGAACTTGGGCGGTTTGATATCTCTTATTTTCTGCGCGCAATGATTAAAGGGAAAGCCCTGGCCGACTTCATTGCAGAGTTCACTGAACTTCCAGATAACGAGGAGCCCAAAGAGCCTGAGTCTCAAAACCAAGCTCCCTCATGGAAGTTATTTACAGACGACTCCTCTAATGAGCATCACGCAGGGGCAGGTGTGATTCCGATTACGCCTGAGGAGCATCAATTTCACTGCGCAATCAGGTTTGACTTCACTGCTTCTAACAACGAGGCTGAGTATGAAGCGTTGCTCGCTGGGTTACGATTGGCCAGAGACATGAATATAAAGGTACTTGACATCTACAGTGACTCTCAGCTGGTAGGAAATCAAGTCATGGGAGAATACTAGGCCCGAGGTTTAAAGATGGTTGCTTATTTAAACAAAACAAAGGTTCTATTAGCGCAATTTGACAAGTACACCCTTCATCAAGTACCTCGTGACCAGAATTCAAACGCTGATGCTTTGGCCAAGTTAGCAAGTACGAAGGATGTCGATACTCTGAACATAGTGCCAGTTGAACGACTATCTATGCCAAGCATCTGAGCAGAGGAGACCATACTGGTGATCCATGTGGCGGATACATGGACACCATACATAGAGTATCTGACGCAAGACGTGTTACCAACGGACAGAAACAAAGCCAGGACCCTTTAGCGGCAGGCTGCTAGGTATATCCTGGTCGATGGAATTTTGTACAGAAAAGGATACTCAATGCCACTCCTTAGATGTATTTCGAAAGAGATGGCCAAGGAATTGATGAAAGAGGTACACGAACGCTTTTGTGGGGACCACGCTGGGGGGTAAAGCCTATCGAAAAAGATTATGAGGCAAGGGTATTTCTGGCCAACAATGAATGAAGACTCGATGGAATTTGTGCAGAGGTGCGACAAGTGCCAGAGGTTCTCCAAAATCCCACGAGCAGCCCCTAATGAGTTGAAACAGATGCAAAGTCTGTGGCCGTTTGCAGTGTGGGGTATAGATTTAATCGGATCTCTGCCCACAGGAAAGGGAGGCGTAAGTATGTTGTGGTTATCGTCGATTACTTCACTAAATGGGCCGAAGCCGAGCCACTCATAACCATAATGACCAAGAAGGTGTTGGATTTTGTGGTAAAAAACATTGTATGTCGCTATGGATTGCCAAGGAAAATTGTCTCAGATAACGGCACACAGTTTGATAGTGATTTATTCAAGGATTTTTGCGAACGCATGGGATTATCAAGAGCTTTTCTTCAGTCGCTCATCCCCAAGAAAATGGACAATTCGAAGCAGTCAATAAAACGCTAAAGGATACTCTGAAGAAAAGGTTAGAAGAAGCTAAGGGGGCATGGCCGGAGCAATTACCTGAAGTCCTTTGGTCGTACAGAACTTCCCACCGAACAGCAACAGGCCATACTCCATTTTCACTGGCTTATGGGTATGAGGCTATGTTTCCTGTTGAGTTAAATCTGCCGTCACATCGAAGAATAACGTACGGTCAAGGCTCTAATAGCCAACTATTGATGGAATCCTTGGACTTGATCGATGAGAAGCGTGAGCAAGCCCAACTCCGAGTAGCTGCTTACCAGCAAAAAGTCGCCCGGTATTTCAACTCTAAAGTGTGTGAAAGGAAATTTAGTGTCGGGGATCTAGTACTTCAAAGAGTTTTCCTAAATACCCGCGACCAGGCTGCTGGAGTACTCGGACCTAACTGGGAAGGACCGTACCAGATTGAAAAAGTCCTCCATCCCGGCACCTATAAACTTGCTCACTTAAATTGAGATCTCATTCCTCGCTATTGGAATGGAGAACACTTGCGTAAGTACTATCAATAAACAATTCTTCTTAAAGAATTGGCTTGTATTAATTTTATCTTTTACAAGTTATGAAAAAGGGTTGGTCATTTTACATGACTAATCGCTTATAAGTGTAAGATCTTATTGATCACTTGTACATACATGTTTTGTCCATTTATTATGAGAAATATAAGGGACTGTGTGCAGCCAGTCATTCTTGCCAATTATTGTATTTATTACAAGTATTTGCTCATTACGTGTGTTGTTTTGCTGTATTGTCATTTTAATTCCTTTGCTCTGAGCATTAATGTTCGAACAGGTTTTGGAAAAGGCAAGTGACTGAGGACCTAAATCTCCTCAATCACTTGGGGGGGCATATAAGGCATCTAGTAAGCAAAGCATATCGAAAGGTATGTAAACACACGGGCAAAATAAGTGAAAGCATGCTAGGGTACTTAGAGTATTTTTCAAAATTTTGTTATTTTGTTAAATCAAACCAAAGTACTATGCTAGGTTCGGTCATGCGAACAGATGTTATGATAAAATGCAAACATTATAATATCAAGAGAAATTCCTTTACACCGCGAGTAGTAACTGCTCGGATGTAATTGTTTGATAAAAGGAAAAAGTAGCTGCCTGCGCAACAATCAAAATTATATTGTCTCTACATCATGAACCATAGGTTGTGTATTTAAAAGATAAAAAGAAAAGAAAAATAGCAGACTACGAGGCAGGAGGATCTTGAGGGGTGTCCTGGTCGATGATAGTTCTAGCTTCATTGTCCGCCCCTTCCACGCCAGTGGCCAAGGAGATTTCGGGCGAGGCAGGTATCTTTGCTCTCTCTTCTTCCGCCAGGCGAGCAACCCAGCGGGCTATCTCAACATGCCTCATGTGCTCGGGAAGTTAGCTGAAGTTGGCCTCCTGGTTGTGTTTCCAAAAGTCATATAAACACTTAACTATGGCATTCTTGTATCTCTCCAGATTACTGGCGTTGGCTTTCTCAAGCTCCTCGATCCGGCCTTCCAGCGTTGCAGCCTCTTGTCTGCTCGCAATCAGGTCTTCCTCGAGCTTTTTTGTCTCGCGGTAGTTGATGTAGTTAGATTCCTTATACTGGTCTCTTGACTCGATGACCTTGTCCAGAGCAATCTGCTTCCCTCTTAACTCCTCAGCCAACTTGCTTTTCTCCTCGAGCAATGCTACGTTTGTCTTCTGAGCCACCTCAAGCTGCTCGACATATTTTGCTTCGACAGCCTTGAGCTCCTCAGTGTGCCGGCGCTCGGATGCCTTGGATTGCTCGGTGATAACTCCCAGCGGAGTCGGCCAGCAGTAACGGTTAGCATTACCTGCGATCAGAACAAAAGTTAAATTGACTATAATATATAAGAGGATTAAGTCTATACAGAAAAAGGCAACTTACACTTGCGAGCTTGTTTAGTGCGCGGGTTAAAATCTGGTCGACGTCCATTGACTCTGTCCTAGCCATCACTTCTCAGCAACGCTCGTGCCTCAGAATTTTTTCCATCCAGTCCTTGGCCGATCTTAGGGCACGACTCGATATGTCGCCCCCTGTGGAAGCAGGGGCAGCTTGCTGAGTCTGGTCAGTTGGAGCCGGTGGGGAAGGGGTTGACCCGACTGGAGCAGGCGGAGTTTGCTGCTCGAGGGAAGAAGGAGGTGGCGTTGCATTTGTTGAAGGTCCATCTGTCGGAGGGTCTGCAGTACGGGTTTTCTTGGCCGGAGGCGCTTTACTGCTTTCCCTGTGATGCCGCTTGCTTGCTTTCATCTTGCTCACAGGATCTTTAGGAGCTTCGGGTCCACTGTACATATCGAACACGTTTTCAGATTCCATGTCTACAAAGAAGCAAGTACATGAACAATGAGATAGTACAAACAACTGAGTGTGCTATGTCAGGAAAAGAAACGAACAAAATTGTAAGTGAAATACCCGAGCTATCATTACTGGTCGCTACATTATATACTCTACTAGTGTTACACTCACTCTCTGGCATGAAGAAGTCTGAATCTAAATTGGGGGTGTACTTAAAGTTATCGTCTCCGTCAAACAAGTGACAGGGAATTGACAATCTATCTAAGAGCGAGAGATCAGTACCGTTCTCATCCGAAGATTCATCAAGAGGCTCGAGGGGTTCGGCGGCTTTCTTTTTTCCCTTTCCCAGTGGGGCGGGGGGAGCTGCAGCTCACGGGGTGCTGGAGGGTTCCTTGATGGTCACTCCAGTTATACTCCTCCTTTGAGGTTGTGACACATCTGGGTGTCGCTCGGGAATTTCTTCGCCGGTGGCACTCCCCGCTGTTGACTCTCTCACATCCTGGTGAGGTGCCAAAAGCTCGACTAACCTCAAGTTAGCTTTTGTGACCAAATGCTTGGCGCTCTTCTCTACGTCAGTCATGCTGGCCAAGAGTGCTGATGGGATCTCCATGTCTGGAGTGGGAGCCAGTCGCAGCCATGGACCTGAAATACGCTAAATCTCTAAGGGGAATGCAAGAAGAATTAAAAGAAATAAACGACCAGGAGACCTAAGATATTACCTCCTTGTGTGAAGGCTAGGTTGTTCGCGACCATGTAGGTAGTCAGAAAGTACTCTAGATGGTACTTCCCCAAGTTGGATATCAATGTAGTATCACTCAGGAAAGTGCGCGTCGTTTCCTGGTGGCAAAAATTAAAGAACCCCGTGTTTTCTTGGTTGGGGTTGGATTTTAGGTTGAACAGGTAGTTGACCTCATGTGGTGTGGGGACAGGCCATTTCTTATGGCTATAAAGGATATAGAGTGCAAAAAACATTCTATATCCTTTAGGGGTTATTTGAAAAGGAGCGACCCCAAAACTGTTGGCCACTCCTTGGAAGAAAGGATGGAGAGGCAGGATCGCTCCTGCCTCGATGTGGTACCTCGACTAGGCGTTGAATACGCCTCCAGGAAAATTCACCCATTGGTCTCCGGTGGGTTGGACTAGGGTCACCCCAGGAAGTCCATATGTTTTAATGTAATTTGCAATCATCCTAACCGTTACTCGGCTAGGAGGGGCAATGCACCATTCAGCATCTGGTTGAACGGCATTTCGAAGTTGGGCTTGAATCTGGATGCCAGGGTCGGGGATACTTCTTTCTCGACCACTAGTCGAGGGAATTTCAGCCTGAGGAGCAGGCTGATTTGAAGGATTGGAAGGTTTCTTTTTCTGGGCTTTAGACTTTACTTGACCCATATGTTGACGTGGGAACAATGAAATGTTTGGGGTAGCTCGAGAAAAAGGAATTTTTGGTATCAGCAGCAATGGTTGCTCCTCGTCCTCTAGCAATTGGGCTAGCAAGTCATCGTCGATAGGCCTCTCACCTCCCCACAGATCTTGCATGAAAAGCTGCGAACAGAAAAAGGGGGAGATGAGAACTTAAAGCCTAAAAACTTGTGTTGAGAGTTGGAATAACGTTGTTGGCATATAAAAGTCAAACTCTTATACGACCAGCAACATTCTAGCAAAAACACTGAGTTTCTTACGAGCAGTTTGAGAAACGGATTAAAAAGCAGAAGTAAAAAGTTTTTAAGAGAAAAATTTTTCTACTCCGAGAGGGTGGGAAAAACCTAGTTTTTCAACTAGCTTAAAAATTGAATTTTTACTTCGATTTTACGCCCTAAATCTACAATCTCGACTACCAAGCTGACTCCTAACTCCTACGAAACGTTATTTCACTACCCTATCAAGCATCGATCAAAATGCCCATTTACCTCAAGCCATTTTTGGTCAAGAACAGCCAAGAACTCAGATATGAAATAAATAAAAAATGATTTTGCATGGCAACTCAAACGACTAAAAGGTTTGTAAAACTTACTTGGATGAAAGGTGGAGAATAAACACGAAAGCTTTGAGTGTCTGAATGGAAATTCCTCAGATCAGCAGCAGAAGCTTCTGGGATATTATTGGCTCTAATAGTCGAAGTTCTTCAGAAGTTCTTTAAGAAGAGAAGGCGAGAAAAAAAGTAAAAAGTAAAAATGTGATCTTGAGGTATTATTTATAGTGATTGTGACACCATAAAAGAGGTAATCATGAAATTACTTTTTTCAAAGTATGGGGAAGTGTATTAGCCGTCAGACAAGTTTTTGGGAAACCGAAAAGACTTGATTAGACATGATTAGTTACCTTTTTCGAGAAGGCACAGGCGGCTCTGACAGATTTGGTGGGGTATGTGAAGGATCAGTTTCTTAAGTTTACTTTATGCTGGTCGCAGTAAAGTAAACTTGGGGGGCAATTGTTTACCCAAAAATGACTGCTGATGATGTGACAAGGATTTCTCACACGTGATTGACACATGGCAGAGTCAAAATAAGGCGGTGTTGTTCGATTATCGACCAGCCTCACAATGCTTTGTCAAGACTGACTATTAGATACGACCAGGCTGGTCGTACGATCAATTTATTTCCTTAAAAGAGTATAATCTTGTAATAATTACGTTGATTATTTCCTCTTTATTGCCTTGATACACAGATATTAAGGATAATTAAGGCCTTTTGGCCCATGTAACCCCCCTTGAGCCTATAAATATGCATGAAATAACTCAAGGAGGGGACTTTTGGTTTTCTAATCTTTTTCCTGAGTACAGAGAGAGAGAGAGAGAGTATATAGTGCGATTGTCCATCATCTTTTTTGTAATTCTCCCAAGGTTTGTGAAACTCAAGAACCCCTATTCTTTGATCACAGTATTGGGATTCAATATTAATAATAGTGCTAAGTGGACGTAGGTCATTACCATTCATTGGGGGCGAACCACTATAAATCATCTGTGTTTATTCTTTACCATTAGATTAAACTCTTAATTGTCATCTCATTATCTGTCGTATTTTTGACTCTGTTTCGTTGGCCAAATCGAGGGTCAACAATAGCAATAACCATGCCTGCCCACTACTTGAGTACTGGACACGTGGAACCCTACAATTGGCATCTGTTCGGGTTTTGAGGACTGCAATAATTGTCTTGTCAGCTTTTTGCTGCCATTTTGTCCTTTGAAACATACCCCTTGGATCTTGTATTGACCTAATCGGATGGCTCAAATTGATTTAGGCCGTTTACATATAAATAGGGTAGACAATTTCCACAGTTCATCACCTTTTATTCGAAAACTTCCTCTATCTTCTCTCTTCTGTGCTTTTCAAACCTTCTTCCTTCTCAAAGAAAAGAAAAACCCAAAATCTCTTTGTTGCAAGATCTCTCCGACATCCAATTTTCAATTACTCAGGAGTGAGTCTCCCAGGCTTTGCGAAACATACTTCTTCAACCGACGAACACACTGTAAGTATTGTCATTTCAAATAAACTCTTTCTTTACTGATTTCTGCCTTTTATTTACCATGTTCATCCATGCTTTGTCGCAGTAGATATTAGGGTGTTTTATCGATGTTTTTGGCACATAGGTTTCAGCTTTAGGTTTACTGAGAAAGTTTAGAATATCTTTTAAAAATATGACATTCACGAAACTGGGTATTTTCTGGGTAGATTTGGGTAATTTATGGCAAATTTTAGGAAATACCCATTCAGGTTATAGAAGATGAAAGATTAGGGTTCAAAAATCAGATTGCTTAGGGAACACGTTTTTTGGGTGGTTTTTTTCTGAACCGCCCCCCAAGGACAGTAGTGGCCGGATTTTCTGACACACGGAATCCTAAACGTTAGGGATCTATTGGGAAACTGAGGCGCGTAGCGTAGGGTAACGCGTGGGATCACGCAACGGGCTGAGACTAACTCAGCTCGTATATCATAGATAGCATTCTCCACCGTACATCCATGTTATAACCTTTACAAAATCTTAGGTCGCCTACTAAGTGACTCATCATTCTTGTTCGTTAGGTGATATAATGGCACCCAAGAAGAGGGTACCCCAGAAGAACGTACCCAAGAAAAATTCACCTGGCCCTTCGTCTCAACAAACCAACAAGGGAAAAGAGATCGCCTCCGAATCTCTTCGTCCTCATTTCGACCCTGTGGTGGAGAAGGAGATCGTGATTGACCCTAACGCGTTCTTGGAGGTAGAGACAATTGTCTCCAAGATCACAACCCAAGGAAAGGTCAATAAAATAATTCTGAGCCACAATATAGAGGTCGGGTCCGGCGTCCTCATTGCCCGACCTCTGTTTGAAGGGGAACGGAGCTGCGCACCCCTCCAGGACGACTTCATGGCCTGGAGTGATGAGCACTTAAAGGTGGGGGCCTTCCTTCCCATTGACCAATATTTTGCCGACTTCCTCAACTACGTGAAGTTGGCACCGTTTCAACTCCCCCCAAACTCATATCGACTTCTGACGGGGCTGAAATACCTCTTTTTAAAACACCAGTGGGAGGTCCCCACTCTGGTGGATATCCTCTACTTATTCTGTCTTAAGGCCAACCCAGAGCAAAGAGGGTGAGGTGACGGGTTCTACTACCTCACCAGATTCCCGAACTTAGCCTCGGTTATTGAGCTCCCCAGCCATCCCAACGACTACAAGGATCAATTCTTTATGTTGAATGGGTTCCGCAACTGCGAGCATTGATGCTTCAACCGTCCTCGTAAGTCTTCTTCCTTTTCTCAGCTTGCGAAATCATTCTCTCTTTTTTAATAGAAACTCTTTGTATTTATGTTAATTGAGTTTACCATTTTTTTTGTGCAGCCATATTTGCTAGGACAGAGAAGTCTGCGACCCTCGGGGGTCAGTATGACACCTTGTTCGGGCTTCTGGCCCGTGAGAAGGATTACCGCCAGCTTGTGACTGGCGTCACAATGCTGGCATGCCAATTGATTGGTGAAGGCTAGACTTTGGCCTTAAGAAGGACACGGGCTACCCTTCCGATAGTCCACGACCTCCTGCCTCGTCAAGAAGGAAACCCTGAGGCCGCTGAAGGCGAGGAACAAGAAGAAGATGAAATGCCTCTTGTACGAAAGAGGCGGGCTCCCGAGGCTGCTCGGGGTCCTGACCTAGAACGAGCTGCATCGGGGGCAGCAGCCGGCCCATCCGGCCAAGGTAACCCATACCCTTATAGGGAATTAGATAGGGCTATTGCCGATTTTAAGCTAGTTAGATTTAACCCAAACCAGCTCATCCACCGCCACCCTAGCAATCTAGACCGTAACATAACCCTGCTCCAGTGCGTGGACCATCTAGTGTTGCGCCATGATATGGGTTGTCCTAAGGGTACTGTTGTTGTAGACAACACCTCAACTTTTAGGTCAGCCATTTTTGAGGAATATGGGACCAATCGACGGTCGTGGCCTTCTTTGCTCCAGGGTGCCTTTGCCCCTGGATTTAGGCAATATGTAGACGAGTCTAGCCCTGAGGTAGAACTTGAGCCTGAACCTCCTATAATCCAAGAAATTGTAGACTTAGACTCCCCATCTCCTCCAGAGTCCCAAGGCCGAAGGTCGTGATAATAGACTCCTCCCCCAGCTCAGAGGGTAAGACTTTCATTTATTTCTTTTATGTAAATTTATGACTTTACTTGTGTATTAACTCCCTTCTTATTCTTTTCAAGCGAAGAGATGGAACGACCAGGAGCTCCCGACCTCCGCACAGCTTTCCAGAAGGGAAAAACCAGCTTGGGTCCTGTCATAAAGAAGCCCCAGTACACAAAGAAAACACCTCCTGCGGCAGGAAATACCTCCAAATCTCCTACTAAGGGGAAAGGTACGAGCTCAACAGCTCTGACTTCCATCGTGATGAAGAAAAGGGTTCCTCCTCCGCCTCCTCCTTGATTTCCATCTGCTTCTGCTCGGGATCAAGTTATATAAGCTGATCCCCAGCTCCGATTGTCCCCACCGCTACTGTGCGCATCCCAGTCAATCCTCAAGAACTGGAGAAGATCCCCGATACCTTTTGAGGGACCCTCTACGAGATGGCGAACCATGTGGTGAAGCACATATATAAAGCCAACCCGAGGGATCTGAGGACGATAGAAGAGATGAGCCCAGAGAACGTCCTGGAGTCCGCCTTGGGGATGACCCTCACAGTAAGATATCGTTATTTATTGATTTTTTTTCCTTTTTATTTTGCCCCAGTATGCGTCTAACTTGACTCTTTATTTCTGCAGTCGGTCCTGGCTCAGCACCGCAATATAGCCCGGGCCAGGGCTAGGAATGATGAGCTCCAGGCTGCCAAGACCGCCCTGGTCGCTGCTCAAGAAGGTGAGCGAACTGCCAAAGCTGCCTTTGTAGCTGCTCAAAAAGGCGAGCATGATGCCAAGGCTGCCCTTGCATCATCTCAAGAAAGCAAGCCGGCCTCAAAGGCTGCCTTGACTGCTCTTCAGGTCGAGGTTATTGAGGCCAAAGCCAACCAGCTAGAGGCCAAGGTCACTGTTAAGGAGGAGGGAGCAGCCTCACTGTCCTCCATTGAAGGCATGCTGTACCATTGCTGGGAATTTAACCAGGACGGTAACTTCTCTTTCATGGCCCCCGAACTGTGGGATCCATACCTCGAGAAATTCAAAGCCCAGATCCTGCAAGAGCAGTAAGAGACAAGGGATGCTTCCATTGCGGGCGAGCAGGAGATTGAGGAGGTCACATCCTCAGAACGCCCTGGAGGGGCTTGATGAAGCCTTCTTTACTTTTTTTTTTTTTTGTATGTGTTTATAAACAATTTGCCCTTGAGCTTAGTTTGAGGTTTTTTCTCCTCGGGACAACATGAATTTTAATTCATATATCTAACTTTTAATCTATTTGTATTTTCCTTGATTATCCCTCATGTTTATGCTTTCTTATACTTGCACATTCGGGATTCTAGGAATCGATCATTAGATCGGGATAGATATTCCGAGTTTGGTTATTTCCAAATTTAATGTGTTGATTTATATTATACCTGTTATGTGTCAGGCCTTGGACCCGGTTATATCTGGGGTTTTAAATATTTCAAACTTAGTTCGCGTTAGGTTTATTGACATCTTGAGCTTTTAGAAAAGTCATCGAATATTCAATTTTGCTAACTTCTAAGTTTTAGGCCTGGTTGTACCCAGGGTTTTAAATCATTTGAACTTAGTTCGCGCTAGGTTTATTGACACCTTGTGCTCTTAAAGAGCCGTCGGATAATCAATTTTCCAAGCTTCTAAGTTTCTGACCTGGTTATATCCAAGATATTTTTGTACCTAGTTCTATCCAGGATTTTAAATTTCAAATAACCTGGCCTCAGTCTGCAAGCTTGCTCTAATTCTCCTCAGGTTATATGCCCCCCAAGTAACCAGAATATGAAGACTTTCTTGGTTGCTTTTACAAATATTAGTACACGAACTAATTTATAAATAACCTTATAAAGGAAAAATATTTAAAACCATACGAACAGGAAAAACTATATAACAATCCCTCATGGCTTTTATAACTAAGCCTTACATAGATAGTCGATAATACTATTGATAATATTTCTTTAAGTGCATCGCGTTCCAGGTCCGTGGGACTGCTTCTCCACTAAATTGAGCTTACTTGAAAGTTCCTTCACGCAAAATTTTCATGATTTGATAGGGGCCTTCCCAGTTCGAACCTAAAGCGCCGTCTTTTGGATCCTTGTTCGCCAGAAAAACCCTTCGGAGAACTAGATTGCCCAAACTGAAACTACGTCTTTTGACCCTGGAATTAAAATAATGAGCGATTTTATGTTGGTAATGTGTGAGCTGTAGTTGTGAATCCTCTCGTTTTTCATCAATCAAGTTGAGAGACGCGTTAAGCAACTCATCATTTCGCTCATGGCTGAATGTCCTTAACCTATGCGTGGCTACCTTTGCTTCGACGGGAAGGACGACCTTACTTCTGAAAGTCAGGGAGAAAAGAGTGTGCCCTGTGGAGGTCCTGTGGGAAGTTCGGTATGCCCAGAGTACCTGCGGGAGCTGCTCGGGCCAGACTCCTTTGGCCTCATCTAACCTTTTCTTGAGGCTCGCCTTTAGGGTCTTATTCACAGCTTCGACCTGTCCATTGGCCTGTGTATATGCAACCGAAGTAAAACTTTTAATTACGCTGTGCCTTTCACAGAAATCAGTAAAGAGATCACTGTCAAACTAGGTTCCATTATCTGACATGATCTTTTTAGGAAGCCTAAACCGGCACACAATGTTTTTAACCACAAAGTCGAGGACTCTCTTTGAAGTGATGGTTACTAAAGGCTCGACCTCTACCCACTTCGTGAAATAATCAATGGCCACCATCGCATAACGAACTCCTCCCTTTCCCATAGGCAAGGATCTTATTAAGTCAATGCCCTATACTGCAAATGGCCACGGGGATGAGATCATCGTCAGTTTGATTGGAGCAGCTCGGGCGACTGTGGCGAAGTGCTGGCATTTGTTGCATTTCTGAACATGGGAGATGGAATCTTTTGTTAAAGTGGGCCAAAAATAACCCTGCCTTAATATTTTCAAGGCTAGGTTTTGTCCCTGCATGATCTCCACAAAAGCCTTCATGCACATCTTGCAGAATGGTTTTAGCCTCCTCAGGCAGAACACACCGTAGAAGAGGAAGTGAATGACCACGTCGATATAACGTTCCATCTATTATCACATATCTCGGAGCTTGATAGAGTATCTTTCTCGCATCCTTTCTTTCTTCAGGTAGCCTTCATGTTGTAAGGTATTCCTTTATAGGGGTCATCCAGGTCGTCCTTGTGTCAATCATCTCGACCTCTATCACTTTTTCTGCCACGCTTGGACTCTCCAAAAATTCCACCGGTACTACGTTCAAAGTCTTAGCTTCCTTGGTGGTGGTAAGCATTGCCAAAGCATCAACATTAGTGTTCTGCTCGCGAGGGTTCTGTTCAATGGTACCGTACTCAAACTCTGATAACTCTCTCTTCACCTTAGCTAGGTAAGCTTCCATCTTGGTACCATGCGCTTGATATTCCCCCAACACATGAATAACCACGAGCTGGGAATCACTATAACACTAGACAACCCTTGCTTTCAATTCTCTTGCCACTTTGATCCCAGCTAACAAAGCCTCATACCCGGCTTCGTTGTTTGATGCTTCAATTCCAATACTCAGCACTGTATGGAATCGATGCCCCTTTGGAGAGATCAATATGATCCCAGCTCTGGATCCATATTCATTAGATGAGCCGTCCACGAATATTCTCCATAACTCCTGCACCGACTCCTTCAAAAGCTCCTCTTGAAATCTAGTGCATTCAGCCACAAAGTCAGCAAGGGCTTGGCTTTTGATTGAGGTATGTGGGGTGTACCGTATCTCAAACTTGCTGAGTTCTATTGCCCATTTTAAAAGACGTCCCGACGCTTTAGGTTTTTGCAAAACCTGCCTTAGAGGTTGGTCGGTCATGACGTTGATTGAATGAGACTGGAAGTATGGTCTAAGCTTCCTGTAAGCTAATATCAAGTAGAATGCTATCTTTTCTATCAACGGATACCGTGATTCAGCCCGAAGAAGTCTTTTGCTTATATAGTACACCCGTTTTTTAGCACGGTCTTCTTCCCGAACTAAAACAGCGTTGGCTTCATTTTTTGTTACGGCCAAATATAGGAACATGGGCTTTCCAGATATAGGCTTAGACAATAATGGGGGTTCGGTCAAATGCGTCTTTAGGGCGAGGAATGCCAGCTCGCACTCTTCAATCCATTCAAATTTCTTATTTCCTTTGAGCAAGTTGTAAAAGGGCAAACACTTGTCAGTGGACTTTGAAATAAATCGGTTTAACGCCGCCACTTTTCCAGTCAAGCTCTGAACTTCTTTACGCGATCTGAGCGAAGGCATCTCCAATAATGACCTAATTTTTTCTAGGTTCGCCTCTATCCCCCTTGTATTGACTATGAATCCCAGAAACTTTCCCAACACTACTCCAAAAGTACATTTTTGGGGATTTAGCCTCATATTGTATTTCCTCAAGATTTCAAAACATTCTTTTAGATCGGAAACATGGTTATCGGCAGTCTTGGATTTGACTAGCATATCATCGACATACACTTCCATATTTTTCTCGATCTGATCAACGGACATTCTGTTAACTAACCATTGGTAGGTGCCCCGACATTCTTCAGCCTGAAGGGCATAACTTTATAACAGTATACATTCGTTGGAGTCATAAAGCTAGTATGCTCCTGGTCCGCAGGATTCATTGCGATCTGGTTATATCTAGAGTACACATCCATAAAAGACATGAGTTTGTGTCCCGCGGTGGCGTCTACCAACTGATCAATTCTCGGCAATGGGAAGAAATCCTTAGGACAAGCTTTGTTCAGGTCGGCGAAATCAATGCAAGTCCACCATTTTCCATTCGGCTTTGGTACCAGGACAGGATTCACGACCCAGATCGGGTATTTTGCTTCACGAATGAACCCACACTTTAATAACTGATCTACTTCTTCTTCCAATGCCTCAGCTCGAACTGTTCCCAAATGTCTCTGTTTTTGGGATTTTGTAGGCACGCTTTTATCCAAGTTTAGGGTGTGCATGACCACACTCAGGCTTATTCCCACCATGTCTTCATGAGACCAGGTGAAAGCATCTAGATTCCCTTGTAGAAATTTAACCAACTCCTTTTTCCTATCCTCGCCAAGATTTTTTTTCAATCTTAACGACTCTTGAAGCATCCGTGGGATCTATTTTTACCTCCTCGAGCTCCTCAATAGCTTGGAGTTCTGACCTATCCTCGCCTATTCATGGATCAATGTCATCATTTGGGGCGATGTCTCTATCCTTTATTCCTTGAGGTTCTTCCGTCTCGGAGGCAACTTTCACTTCCGGGGACTCCTCAACTCCGTCACTTATGGCCATTGCTTGCTGCCCGGGTTGTGATTTTCCCTTCATGGAAATGCTACAGCATTCCCTGGCAGCGAGCTGATAGCCTCTGACAGTGCATATTCTCGCAGATGAGGGGAATTTGATTGCCAGGTGGTGGATAGAGGTTATGGCTTCGAACGCCATCAACGCAGGTCAGCCCAAAATTGCATTGTATGCAGCTGGACAATCGATGACGACGAACTCGAGAATCTTGGAGACAGTTCGTGGACCTTCACCCAATGTTACCACTAACTTGATTGTTCCTATAGCTACCGACCCTTCACCAGAAAACCCATATAGAATCACGGAGGTAGCCTTCATCTTGGTTACAGACAATCCCATTTTTTCTAAGGTGGACCTAAAGAGTAGATTCACGGAACTTCCATTATCTACTAGCGTCCTCCTAAATATCCGGTTGGCGAGCTGAATGGTTATCACCAGAGGATCGTTATGTGGGAACTGGACATGGCTGGCATCTTCCTCTATAAAACTGATTGGTTGTTTTTCCAATCCTTACTGCTTTGACAACCGTTGCTCCGGGACAAACTCGACTCTGTTATGGGATTTCAGCTCGTTGATATACCTCTTTTAGGCACCTCTGCTCGTGCCTGCCAAATGAGGTCCTCCCGAAATGGTGGCTATATCTCCTCCTATTATCAGAGGAGGATTATCCTGATTCACCTGAGCTCCGGTTTGATTCATTGGAGCTTCTGGAGCTGACAGAGTGTTTTGTCCAGCGGGCTGACTTGAAGTTGTTCGATCCGGGCGTACTGAGCCAAAGGTCCTACCCTGATGAGAGTCTCGATTTCATCTTTCAGGTGTCTGCAGTCATCAGTATTATGATTGATATCATTGTGGAATCGATAGAATTTTGAATGGTCTCTCTTCACCCTTTGATTCTTTAAAGGTTCTGGTTTCTTCCACGAAAGACGAGCAGAATTTTCCAAGAAGATGCGTTCTCTAGTATCTGTGAGGTCGGTATATGTTGTATAGACCCGTTTAAATTTCTCCATGGACTTATTTTTCTTTGTTCCGTTTTGGTGGCCCTCACCATTTCCCTTTCTCTTGTTATTCCCCCCTTGGTTATTATGGGTAATGGTTTGAGTCGTAATCGCTACATCTGTTACCGCTCCAGCGGGCTGGACAGGGACTTGGCTGGTTCCTGCAACGGAAGCTCACATCTCTTCTAGGTTAACCCACCTTTGAGCTCGGCTCAAGAACTCATCAACAATACTAACTCCTTTCCTCTGTAGCTCTTGCCACAGGTCGCCTCCAACAAGGATTTCCGTTCTCATTGCCATGAGCTTAAAACTCTCGTTGGTGTCTGTAGCTCATGAAGCAACATTGGCAAACCTACTTAGGTATGCTTTCAATGGTTCATCGGGCTGTTGCTTTATGTTTGCTAGAGAGTCAGCTTTAACCCTAGTTGCTTGAGAAGCCTTGAATGCTCTCTTGAAATCAGCGGAAAATCTCTTCCACGAGCTTATTGAATGCCTCTTGTACAGTTTGAACCATTACTTAGCTGGCCTAATCAGAGTTGAGGGGAATTTAAGCATCTTAGCTCGGGCCCGATGTTGTGGGCCATCGTCATGGTGTTGAACATCCCCAAGTGGTCAGACGGATCTCCATCTCCATCAAACTTTGACAAATGTGGCATCCTGAAACCCTGTGGATATGCAGTTGCCGCAATATTTGGGGCGAAAAGCTCGAGCTCATCCTCTGAATCACACTCATCTTTCTCTTTTTCCGATAGGAGTCTTTTCATCAGCTCCTCCATCTGGGCTAACCTTTTGAGGGTTTGGTCCCTGGTTCCTTGGTTATTCTGGGGCTGTTCAACATCTCCCCTCCTATTGTACGCATTATGCAGGTTGTTGTCCCTCCAAGTTTGGGCTTGGTTTTGTGGGATATTCCCGTTATCATGTACCTCGGAAGGACCTCCCCCGTGACGAGTGTAACTAACTCCTTCATTTCGAGCTAAATTTATTCTCTGTGAGTTTAAATGATCTCGCAGATCAAGTTGTGGATCCAATCGGGGACTCTGAGTCAAACTCAGGTGGTTTCTCAAATCGCCTTCGGACCTGCCACTTCGGTGGATCTTAATCCAATAACTTCCATTAGCGAAGCTCACTGCTCGCAGTTGAGGCTGAGGATACGGACTATTGACTCAGGTCCACGGGACATAAGTAGGGGCAGACAGAGGAGGATTTCTCCTGCTGTCCCCATAAGCAGGAATGCCCCGAGCAGACGGAGAAGGATTTCTCCTGCTGTTCCCATGAACCGGAATGTCTCGTGCAGAACGAGGTGGTGTCAGATGTCTTATGGGTGATGAGGGATGCCTGACTGGTGCGAAAATTCTTGTCCCGCCAGGGCGAACTAAATTAGCCCGCGGTCTCTCTGCCCCACCATTTCTAGCTTTTTTGCGCCTGGCGATCTGATCGTGGTGCAGGAGGATTGGTCGAAACATTTTTTCTCTGTGAGCCTACTCTGACTCCCCCTCGTGGGTTGCCATGGGTATTCCCATGCACATGCGTCGGTGGTACCAAACTTGGGGTCGTGATTCTAATCGATCGACTGACCTGCCAATGACCCCTGGGAGGGCCACCAGGCTGAGCATTTTGGAGATCTCGTGTTGTGGGCACAGAACTTGGGGTGGAAGTTCTGATTGATCGACTTGGTTTGGATCGGTTATCCCTGTGGGACTTATGAGACCCACTTTGCCTCTTTCCGACATTAACGTCGGTTGCAAGAGGGGGTGACTGGGCCAAAACCTCCTCGATTTTCCTGTTTTCCTTAGCAAGATGGCTCCTTAACTGCATGTTTTCCAGTTCTACTGTAGTTAAGTAGTCTGGGTTTGGATTCGGCAGCAATGACGCCAAATTCCCAGTATCGCCGTGGCCCACCAGTTGCTTTCCTGGTTGTTGCTGAACTTCAGGGCCATGCTCATTTGAAACAGCGGTATGGTGGCCCCCCTGCCCACTAGGCTGTTCCATCTCATTGTTGTGCATCGAGCGAGTGACCACCATGATGAGATTTGATTGAGATTTTGTTGAAAACACTAATTTTGCTCTCAATGAAAGCACCAAACTGTTGACGCAGTTTTTCGCCAACAGTGAATTAAGAAAATAACAAAGTTGAATTAGTTCTTGATGGTAAACCGAAGTAAGAAAATAACTCTCAAGAACACTGGTCTTTTTACATGGTTCAGTGGTTAAAATCCACCTAGTCCATGAGTCTATGTTATTACTGCTTTTCTCTCGCTATTTTGACAGAGTTTTGGTATTACAGAATAATCGTCTCCTTTCCTGTCCAATATTCTCAGTATTTATAGAGAAATTCCTTGGACAGGTTTGGGCAACCCCGTGAGTCAATCACTGATTTGCGTATTTATTACATTTATTATGGAATATTCCGATTTATACTAGGATATGATCTGATCATGAAATAAATAGACTCATAAGATCTGGGGCATTAACTATCACAGGCTGGCCATAAACGATCGTATAAAGTATTCGGGTCTTCGGGGACATGTGGACGCGCCATATCTTCAATTTATCACAAGCTGAATACATCGTCGAGCTCATATCATGGAGGCCATGCCTTAAAATTACTATGAGCTCGCGCTTATCAATTTATGCATCCCTAGCTCGTACAACCATCATGAAAATCATGTTGTCTATATGGAACATACATGGACTCCTTGGCTATTTCTTCCATGCACTTATTTGCCAGCTGCATGCGACCTGAGGGAAAGACCTGTGCTGAAATTAGGATACACAATTATTATAAAATATCTCAAAATATCTTATTTTAATTTGTTTAATTATTTATTTATTTAATTTTATTAAGTTTAAATCATGTTTACAATATACAGTTAAATATAAGAATATTATGTTAAAGTTAACGGAAAAAAATAAGAAACTGTTAAAACCAATAATTTTTGTTATCTACATAATTATACTAAATACAAGCAATATTCAAGGTAAGACATGTTTGCTTAGTTTTATTTATAGAATTTATCAATTATTTTTATTAAATTTGTATCATTATCATATAAATTTCAAATAAATAAATAATATTACACATAAAAGAATAACATAAACATATAAAATGAAAAATTAAACCAAAATATTATTTTTGATTTTTAAAAAAAAAATATATATAATATGATAACTTTGTTAAATATAAATTATAATTTTTTTTAATAAAAATTAAGATTATATATTATTATAATGATATTTTATAATATTTAAATTTATATTAATATAAGTGTTAAATATTTAGTTTTGTATTGAATATTATTATAATAATAATATTTTATAAAATTTGAATTCATATTAATATAATTAATAAAAAATTAGGATTATATATTATTATCATAATAATATTTTATAATATTTAAATTTATATTAATATAATTATTAAATATCTAGTCTTGTATTATATGTTATTATAATAATGATATTTTATAAGATTTGAATTTGAATTTATATTAATATAATCAATAAGCATATACTTTTAACTAGTTTTAAATGTATATTTTGTTAAATTTTAGAATATTCCATTAAAGTTAACAAAACAAACTATTAAAACCAAGAATTTCTGTTACCTACACACTTTTTATATAGAAGAGATAATGGAGATAACCAAATATACTTATTGTTGTTTGTGATTTCATCAGTGGACACGTGACAGTTATTAGAAAAGTAATTAAGCCTCTTGTGGGCTAATGAAGTCCCGTGGAGCTTGCCTAGAGCTCCTCGAAGTGTAAGCTCCTCCGGGTGCGGTTTGATCCTTTGCTTAGAGAGAATGTCTTCAAGTTAGGTCACGTCTCGAAGACTTATGTTGGGGTCCTCTTGTCTAATGGTTCGGTTAGTCCTCCAGGCCTAAGAGGTTTCCCCTCAGGCTATGGATGGTGTGTCAGGTGCCGGTCCCAACGACTTTGGACCACGAGCGCCCACCTGATAACTTTTGTGCCTCGAGAAGTGGTGTCGAGGTCGTACACTCGACAATCGGTATGTACCGCATTGCCGTCTGACATGAGAGACGTGCGGCTGCACTCTGACAGTATCAGGGGCATGTTCCCCCTAAAAGAGTGGGATGTAACCTGCGAATTAGGCCCCGTGCGATCTGCATGGGCCTGTCGCCACCTTTATCATAGAAAAGTGTTTTAATTAGACTTTTAATCCTACTTATGTGGGAATATTCTTGTAATAGCTCCTCATTAAAAGAGTTAATTGCTCTCAGCCTATATAAATAGGGCTAGGGCACCATTGTAAAAGGGTTTTCGATTGTTGTATTCAGAGCATTGCATAAACGCTGCCTGAAACCCCATTGAAGCTTGCCCAACCAAGCTTCACAGATCATAATACTAAAAGCCTCATGGACTATGGTTGTTTTATAACCTGAACCACGTAAAAAAATTGTGTTCTTTACTATATTCCTTTATAGTTCAGTTTATTAAGTTAATAGCGAAAAAGACAGTCAACATTTTGGTGCTTTCATTGAGAGCTTGAAGAATCAACGATGGTGACTACTAGAGGGAACATTCCTGATGGTACGGTGCCTCCCACTACGACGGTGGGAGGAGAGCTCAGTCAGCTACCTCTGCCGGCAAACCCGGAAGTGGCCTTGGAAGATTTTGACGAAAACATCGAGTACGTCGGAGAAGATGATGAGTTTTACGATAGTGATTACTCGCAGTCCATGTACACGGAGGAGCCACCAGAAGTGGTGGCTCTCAGAGGCCAATTCGCCTCCCAGCATCGAAAAATCAATGTTTAGGAGAGAAACATCACCGCCTTACAAGAGGTGGTTAACGCCATGAAGGCCACTTTGGCAGCCCAAGGGCTGCAAGTGGACCTATATGGCGAAGTACCGCCTAGAAAGCCAGCTGGCGTGCCACCTGTGCACCCAGCTGGAGTTGGAGCCCCACCTGTGCATGAAGATCGTGGCAAGGGCAAGGCGGTTGAAAACCTGAGCTCGGAAGGAAAAGATCGCGTCTGGTGGATGAGCACATTCAGGCCTCAAGGGGCAACAATGGCCAAAGGCCGGGTGCCTGAGGGCACCGCCAAGTCACTAGGGTTCATGGAGCCCAGGGCCTTTCGCCCAGGCACACCACGACAGAATGCGTTAGGCATGGGCGTGGTGTCCTGCTAGCACCTCGACAACATCAGAGGGATCCTGGCCAAGGGGCCAGCAGGAGAAATTCCTCCGCCAATCGAGGACAAGGAATTAGCGTCTCGGTGAACAATGAAGATGTTTACTCCGAAGGGGAGACTAAAGTAGGATAACCCACGGACCATGGTCACCACAATGCACAACCAGACCTGCGAAATGACCTGAATGCTCATAGGAATAGAGTAGCTCCCAAAGACAATCCAGGGAGACAACAATAGCCAGACCTCTGAGATGACCTTAATGCTTGAAGGAGAAAACATCCAGCGCAGAGTGCCAATCAAAATCGCGACCCTCTCCGCGCAGAATTGGAAAGTTTGTAAAGGATGATGCTGAAGATGGACAAGGTCATGCTCAGACTCAGAGGATGAGGATGGGGAACCTTATGCTCCCCACATTGTGGAAGCCCTACTACCTCGAGGCTTCAAAATTCCAAACATCGATTAATACAGTGGAGGCACGTATCCCACCGACCATCTCTCAAAGTTTAATAGATTAATGTCGGTCCACTACGTCTCCGAGGACACCAAGTGCCACGTCTTCCCGTTGACCTTGACAGAATTTGTTGATGAATTGTTTAAGAAACAGAAACCAGGATCCATTCACTCCTAGCACCAACTATCCTCCTCCTTCCAAAGACAATTCATAGTTGTGCGGAAGGTGAATTTTGAGGTCAATGCTTTGGCCAACATAAAGCAGGGACCGCTTGGGACCCTTAAAGCCTACATCAAACGCTTTAAGGAAGCAGTAGTCAGAATCAAGAGAGTCGATGATGGCCGATAGCTGATGGCCCTACAATCTGGTATCCGAGGTTCCCCATTATGGGATGACCTCTAGCGAAGAGGATGCCACAGGCTCGATGACTTCATACGTCGAACCCAAGAGTATATCAACTGGGAGGATGCCCAGATTGGATTGTTTGGAGGACCAGTCCCTTTCCCCGCTCCATTGTTCCCAAACATCATGACTCTAGGAGCCCAATACTCGCCATACACTCCAGCCCAAATGAGTGTTATGAGCGCTCTACGGTTCATCCTTGTTGTTCAACCAGCTGGCTTCAACACCATGTCAAATGTTGGTTTTAGTGCTGCCCCGACAGGCTATGGAGTCGCTCCCACTGGATATAGTGCTTTTCAGCCTGCATTCAGTGTTGGAATTACGGCTTCGACCCAGTTCGCGGCACCCAGCGAGACCCCCTGCAGAACCAAACGTGGGGGGAAAAGGCAAGGGTAAGAAGACCAAGAGCAGCTCCCAACGAGAAGTACGCTCCACAATACTCAGTGTACTCGGACCTAGTGGATACTCAGGAAAATATTTTCCTAGCCAATGAGCAGCAGGTCCACTACTGGAAATCGCAACTTATGCGGAAGGATCAGGATAAAAGATATTCCACTAAGTTTTATCAGTTTCACAATGATGTGAGGCACCACATCAAAGAGTGTAGGTAACTTAGAGATGAGATTGAAAGTGTCATCAAATTGAGGCACCTCCACCAATATGCTAGGGTCGGCGCGCTCCCAGCCTAGGCTCTGGCTGCAAAATTTCCTCCTCAGCAGGTGGTTCGCCACCCCCTGGCCCAGGTGCCCGCGACCCTCCATCAACAGATAGCTCATGTGTTGGTAACTGGTTTACCATGTGCGCAGCAGAAAGCACAGGGTGTTGGGCCCAGGGATTTGAAAAAAAAATATTTAAACAAACTTTAAATAATCGAATCCATTAACATGCAAACATTAATCATAGAGAAATAAAAAGATGAGGATTACCAGGTGAAGAACTATCAAGAATCATTGCTATCTTTTTGTATCTCCAACGAACATCCAATCCAAAGTAGTTCTTCAAAACACTCAGACCAAGATCTTCCAAGATGTATCTATACACCTCAAGATGTGTGTGGGCACGTAAAGTAATGGTAGGAAAAAAAATTGATTCACAAAATATTCTCAACACACGAGGCCTTGAAATATTAGGTCTGAGACAGTTTTCAGGGATAGAGAAAAATAATATGATCTATTTTATTTATGTCAAAAGTCTTTTGTTAAAACCTATTTCCATCTGATAAATTTATAAAAGAATTAATTAAAATTTTGAAATTCAAAATATAAATCAATTATTAAATAAATAAAAAAAATATCTAAGACTCATTCTTGGACCTTGTTACACACCAACTACAATGCATGCATAGTTGGCATGTAACACATCCCTGATTTCAGGGATGTGTTCCAACCATTTTCTTTTAATTATTATTTAAAAATTATTTATTAAAAAATATCTAAACCTGATAACTTATTTATCAGATTAATTAAAGAATAAATATCATTTCAAATTAAAATCTAATTTGAATTATCATAAATATTTTTTTTCATATTATTTAAATAAATAATGCTAATTAATTCAAAATTAATTATTTAAATGTTATTTTCGAAAATACCAAAATAATTTTTGAAAATATAATTAATTAATTTATCACAATTACATATTTGACCATGAAGAACAAATTTCTTCCAAATATGTCATTTTCCTGATTTTTTATCAACTTTAACTCTTACCTTGAATAATGTTGAGAGAGTCATCTCGTAGACCTATGGACCTATAATTTCAAGCTCCAATAAATTTATATTATTAATTAATTTTTTTTAATATAATAACCTTAATTTATTATTCTCAATATTATTCCATTAAAAATATGAGATTGCACTATTGTAATTATAAACATTTATTTATTGAGTACTTTTAAATACAGAAAAAGTGTCCATCGATTTAATCATTACAAACAATTCAATGCTCTATTAGTGGTTCATAATCAAAGTAGGAATTAATTACCATTTAACATCTTTAATTATATCTTGTTTCCTTAAGTACCATTAACTTTACTAGTGAAGGTTAATTCATAAACTGATTTATGAATTTGAGCTCAATAACTTCAATTCCAAAAGACAATCCTTAAAAGAACCATTATTCAATTCCTCTAAAAAAGGTATAGATTCCATATCTGTATGTTATGTTCCCAACCATTTACATCAATGAGTTCCTAAAACAAAAGTTTTTAGCCTGGTCATTCTGACAAACCATAACGAATGAATCAAAGAACTAACATGACATAAACATAAGTTCATAATAACTTCAGGATTAAGAACAATTTGTATATGATTATCTTATTGATATGTTTCGTTAATACTTATAAAGTAAACATTATTAATAAGTATTAATAACATATCGTGTCTCGTTCATGTATAACCACTTTTTACAAAGTACATCCACTAAGATGTATTACTACATCAGTAATCCGGATCTAGATTACATGTATTCATAATACTAGTGAACCGTACTTACAGTATTTAATCCAAAGATTCCACATAACTTTGTTTTACTATGAACTATTTAAATTCGTTCCCTACAATCTTAATCCTCTCGTACCAATACAAGATTATAGTCACAATAACGAATTTGGAAATTTTATGATATTCATATAATATTATTCTAATAATAATAATAAACAAACAATATATGCAAAAATTGATTTCAATTATTTATTTCATAAAACATTATTCAAAACATATGCTTTAAAGGGAATTAGTCCCAACAATCTCCCACTTGCCCTAAAGCAATGAGGATTCTCCCTCAAACTCATAATTCTAACATGATTTTTAAAAGACTTGGTAGACAAAGTCTTAGTAAAAGGATCGGCAATGTAGTGTCCCAAATTTGCTAATAAGGCTTAGGGTCTTGATTAGTGTGCCGGGAGGGTAATAATTGATTTAATTATGTTGATTTGTGAATTTAATGACTATGTGATTAGAAATGCATGTTTAGGTGAATTACATATGCATGCGGGTCCCATTTGGATATTAGGGACATATTTGTAATTTGAACCCGTTGAGGGTATGATTTTGAGCTATGTGCGGTGTTTCCGGCATGAGGAGATCCTGTCCCGCGATGTTAGCAGAGAGTCACGAAATTGGTGTTTAGTTGTGAAACTGGTAACTACTAGTAATCTGAGAATTAGTGTTGTTACTGAAATAATAAGTAAAAGGTGGTATTTCTGCAAAGAGTGAAAGGACTAGGTTGCCCTTGAGGTTTAGGAAAGAAGTGTGTTAGAAGGAGGGGTAGAATGGTCTTTTGGGCATTAGGTAGATAACTCTTGGCTGTAGGAAAACTATACACGTTCAAACACTGTCATACAATATTCACTCAGCTTCTCAAGAGTTCTAGGGAGAAAAGGGCAAGGTCAAGCTTAAGGATTTTGGTGGTTTGAGGAATTGGGAGTAGATTCAAGCTATGGAGGGGGATTTAAAACTACCAAGCCTTAGGAAATTCGAAATCCAAGAAGAGGTAAGAGTTTCATTTTATGGTTTTGTGTATTGCTTGATGTTTTTGAGAGTTTGGACTTTTGATTTATGAATTTGGGTTTTGGGATGAAGTTTTGAGGAACTTAAGCTTGGGAACTTGAGGGCTAAAGCTTGGAGTGTCATTGGAGGCAACTTAGGGTCGAATTTTGATCCAAAGGTAAGGGTTCCATTAAGTTTTGGAAAGTTTCTAGTTTGGTTTAAGATTTGGAAGAATTTTAAACCATTGATTTAAATTGAGTTTAGCTGTGAGTTTGGATTGGGTTTTGATGCATATATGCTGTGTATGTGGTGTTGTTTGGAGTTTTGGGATCCTTTGGGACTTGGGTACACTTGGGGCATGGCTTGGGTGAGTTTTGGCTCAGGGAAAAATGGTGGAAAAACCAAGTTTTCTAGGTTCGTGTAGGAGCACCGTGGCCCTGTTCTTTTGTGCTGCGACGCTGGGATGATTCAGGACAGGGAGCCCCTACTGGGGGCCGCGACGCCTGTAAGGCAGTGCCGCGATGCTAGGCCATTTTTAGGGCCTTGAGTTTTATGTTTTTAGGCTTAGGCCTAGGGGGATCGGGGGACATTTTCACCACCCCGTGAGCACGGGATTGGTTTTGGGGATTAATTATAAAATCGGGTAGTAACGAGAACGTTACTTGTGGTACGTGACTAGGTTACCGCTGGGACTGAGGAGAGGATCGTTCTCGGAGGTCGTGATTGCTTGTCTGACTGTTAGCACCCGAATTAAAGGTAAGAAAGCTGTTGTACCCGTAAAGCAGGGCATGGCCCTATGTGATTGAGTTGTAGGGCATAGCCCTATTGTCTATATTTAGTATATGTTTAAATATATGTTGATTTTAAGCTGTGTAATGCATATTTGTGAATGATTGGCGAAGGTCGGGAACGGCGAAGGCCGAGAACGGCAAGGGGCCGGGAATGGCATAGAGCACGCGGAGTGCAGGCCGATAGGGTGAGACCCTCCTAGGATGCTGGAGACATCCTCTCGGTGAAGACCGCGAACCCAGGGCCTGGTAAAGCGCCTGGGACAGCATGGCCGTTATGTGTTTAGTTTGTTGGCTATTTTATTATATGTTATTGATGTATATGCATATGTTATTTATTTGTGTTGAGTTTTCTTGTGGGGCTTTGGCTCACGGGTGCTCTATGGTGCAGGTAAGGGCAAAGGAAAGGTTGACCAACCATGAGTATGGAGAGCGTGGAGCGACGGGTACATGTTTGGCCTGCCTGGCCGCCACAGCTAGGGTTATTTTTGGGAAAAGGTACTGTAATAGTTGATTTGTCACTTAGGTCGACCTTAAATGTATTTTGAGATGTAAAGTATTTTCTAAACAGTATTTTGGGATCCCAAATGTATAACTCTTTACGTTTTTGATGAAATCCAAATATTTTATATTCAATGTCTTTAAATAGATTTTGTCTCAGTTTAGTCACACTTTTAAACTAAAACCTTGATCAGCGAGCTAATGGCACGTTTTAAACTACTTAGTAATGACTCTATGGAAGTAGGGCGTTACAGGCAATGTTATGTTCCGAAGCTATCTTCAAAACTGCTACATCTACTCTATGAATAATATCCCTAATCAAGTGATATTTCCTTTCAATATGCTTTCCCTTCTTGTGACTTATCAGTTCTTTTAAGTTAGCTACTGCCCCACTGTTGTCACAGTATAGGACAAGTGGCTTACTCATATCTGGAACAATTTCCAGAACAAAATAGAACTTCTTTAGCCACACAGCCTCCTTAGCTGCTTCACAAGCTGCTATGTACTCAACTTCCATGGTAGAATCTGTGATGCTGGTTTTTTTCATACTATGCTAGACCACAGCTCCTCCACCAAGTGTGAACACTGATCCAGAAGTTAATTTCCGACTATCTCTGTTTGATTGAAAATCAAAATCAGTGTATCCAGTGGGGCTCAGATCACCAACTGAATATACAAGCATACATTCTCTAGTTTTTAGAAGATACTTGAGAATATTATTTACTGTAATCCAATGTCTCAATCGAGGATTGGATTGATAACGACTAACTATCCCTACTGCATGACAAATGTGAGGTCTTGTACACAACATGGCGTACATTAGACTGCCTACCATAGAGGCATAGGGATATTGTTTCATATCCTTTTCTTCTTGAGAAGTTTTAGGAAACCACTCTTTAGAAAGGATAATTCCATGACAAGTTGGCATATCACCCTTCTTGGAGTTTTGCATATCAATTCTGTCTAGTACCTTATCTATATGAGTAGTTTGAGATAGAGCCAAACCTTTGTTCTGACAATCTCGAAGGATCTTTATGCCTAGAACATAGTTCGCATCTCCCAAATCTTTCATTTGGAATTGCTCGGCTAGCCATCTCTTTACTTTTGTCAATGTTCCCACGTCATTCCCAATCAGTAGGATGTCATCAACATAAATAACCAGGAATACCACGATGCCATCTTTTATTTGTTTGTAGATACAAGGCTCTGTTGGGGTTTTATGCCCTAATTAAAACCCAATTTCTTTGTAATCTCATTTATTATCAATAAAAGAATATAAATCATTTTTTGACTTGGTCAATAACTTTGCTCACATGTTTTATTTTCATGATGATTTGTTTAATATAAATTTCTATTAAATCTCGAGCATATAGCTAATCATATTTATAGTGACGTAAGCACAGTGGAATATAAATATGATCATATGTTCAAAATAAGTTAGTCCTAAGATTAATCAATGCACAAGATTTACACTGGCTTGCCAATCTACGATATGATCTACTTATACATCGCAGTGTTATGTTCTTTCCAGAACATTAGCAAAGTAGATAAGATCGAATGTATTTGTTACATCAGACTGGACTGATATTGACAGTAGATAGGATAAGTAAACATACCGTTATTATCTATTCTAGTCATATCATATAGTTGACCATAGACAAATTCAATCTCAATTCTGAGTGGTTAGTATTCTAACTGATTGTATTATTTGAGTTATTTGACTTGTTCGGTACCAACTTACCCTATGGATTAGCCCATACTTACATCTTGGGAACTCGGTAGTATAATTGAGTGTGAGTGTTAATCATAGATATGAACATCTATAGCTTCTGATGAAGAAGTGAAACGATGGTTTGCTTTTAGTTTGGTTCAAGGTGCTAAATGATAGAGATCTCATTTCAGTAATTAATATTAGTTTACTGAAATATCATTTACAAGGAACTAAGTGTTTTAAGGATAAAATACAATGAGGGGTAGAATAGTATTTTAGTCCAATCTCATTGTAGACTGTCTATAGAGGATTGAGTGACAATTATGGTTATAACCATTAATAATTAATAATGTATCTATATTTTTATAGAGCGTTCTATGAATTCAAGAGTGCAATTCCGAGTCTTTAGTGGAGTTACGAGGAATTAATAAGTTAGTAAATTTATTTGTTAGATTTGTGATAACTTATTGGAGCTTGATTTCATAGGACCATGATCCCCACTGTACCTTCGATAAAATCATCTAGATAGTCTCAATTAATTGATTTAATTATCTATTAGAATTATCAAAGTTGACAGGTCAATTTTGGATAGTTTCACAAAGTTATGTAATTTAGAGAAGAAAAGAGAAATTATGGCAGATTTATTAATTAAGATAAATTTGTATCTAAATTAATAAATAAGTTTAAATCAAGGTTCAAATTATAAATAATTAATTTGATAAAGGATTTGAATAATTATTTAATTAATTAATCAATAGAAAATAATACATGCCTTGATTTTAAGTCCAACTGGCTTATAATTAAATGAGAAATTTTACGAGCCTAAAGCCCATGATAATTTCGACCTAGGGCTGATATTATCTATTATTTTATGGATTTTTTTAATTAAATTAAATGGCCTAATTGAGTCTATAAAATTAGTGCTAAGTGAGAGATGAAAAACACAAGTTTCTGAGAAGATCAGAAGATCGAGTAGGTTTTAGATTCTCTCTAAAAAAATAAATCATTTTCTAAGCCTCATAATTCTTTTCTCTTCTTCTCTCTGTATCAATCTCATGTGTTGAGAATTGCTCACCCTAGTCTAGGTGATTCTAATGATACTTTGGGAGACTACGAAGAAAATTGAAGAACGGTTCAATTTCTTGGTAATACTTTGCGACAACAATGATAAAAGGGTTAGAGAAATTGAAGGAATGACTCAACCATTCCGCTGCACAATAATGTAAGTGTTCTGATCATTATTTCTGTTTGAATTCAATTTTAGAAACATGTTCTAGGTTGTCTCATATTAATTTGTTTAATATAAGATCTACATGAAAATAAACAAGATATTGTATAAGTTTTCCTACAACTGGCCTCAGAGCGTTTGATAATCTTTATTTTCATGCATGAACATGGTAAAATTGAATTATTTGATGTGTTGTGTAATTGGGTGGATTTCATGTTTTTTATGATGCATATTGGATTTTATGTGATTATTAGCATATTTTGGTTATTTTGTTGTGTTTTCTTTGCAAATAATTTTTATATAAATGCTTTATTTGATATAAAAGATGGTAAAAATTATGTAGAAAACATTTTTGGATTGAAAAATTACACAAATTTTATTAAAAAAAAATTTCTCTGGCAGTGGCCGCGCCCTGGGAGATAAATGCTAGTTGCTGCGACCACCTTAAACCCCTGGCCGCGGCTAGCACACGAATTTTTGCCTAGATACTCCTGTGGGCGCGGCCTCCAACTTTCCCTGGCCGCGGCCTGCATTAATTTTTTCTTAAAGTTTGATTTTTGAATGTATTTTTTAATAAGTTAATACAAAAATATGAGATCTTTTCTATTATTTAAAAAATATATTTTTTGAAATACGATATTTTTGTTGTTTGATCTTTTAAAATTATATATTTTCTACTAAGATTCAAATTCAAAATTTAAAAATAGGTTAACTAATTAATTATAAATATTTAAAAATATTAGAATTAAGTTACAAATATTTAAGATATTTTTTAATACTTGATATTTTTTTTTATATCTGATATTTGAAAATAATAATATCTGATTATTCTATATATTTTAATATTTGAAATTTGAAAATTTGTTTACTAGATATTTATATAGATATTTGAATTTGTTTAACTATTTAAGATATTTTTTTCAAAAATAGCAGATGATATTTGATTTAAAAATTTATAACAAGTTAAATTTTTAAAAATATCATGTTTTTCAAACCAATTATTAAAATATTTTTTTAATGGGATTTAAATTAACTATGGTTAATTGTTGATAAATCCTATTTAAATTAAATTAATATTTTTTTTTTCAAATTAACCTAAACCAAGTTGATTGTTGATAAATGAAATTTAAATGAACTATTATTAATTGTTGATAAATTTTATTTAAATTGACTTATTTTTTTGTAAAAATTTAATTAATTCAAATTTTTTGATAAATTCTAGAAAATTAATTGTGGTATTTTTGCAAATGAAATAAATTGTGGTATTTTGCATTCATAGACTTGCTCATATAGTAACATGATTAGGCACATCCAATTATAACATGTCTGTTTGCACTGTATGTAGTATTTTTGCAATTGGGCTTAGATGCATATAGTGGCCCATATGTTTGCTAGATATATAGATTTTGCGAAATAAAATATTCATAAAATGATAGGTTTTATTTGGGCCCATTAGAAAATGTAATGTTTAAATTCCTCTCTTGTGGGTGGTTCCACTTGTGAAGGTCCATTTGCTTTGCATGACTAGTGGGCCTAATCAATTAATTAAACAAAAGTTTAAATTCCTATCTTTTGGACCTTGTATGGAAGTATGAGGGTCTTAGTAGTGGGAACGACATACTTGACCCAACCTTCCTCCATGCAAGCCCAATTGTTAAGGCCCATTTGCCTGAGTTGGACTTAATTGTGTAGGTTCATTATATTAGTTAAACCTAAATATTGATTAGCAACAAATTAATTATAATTTAATTGAATTTGTTTCAATGTGACACTTTAGAATTATTAGGAAATTATAAGACTTTTGTTTTAAAAATTCTAATTTTATAATTTTTTTTCTTCGGAGAAACAGTCATTAATTTTTGAAAATTAATAATAAAAATACTATTTTATAATGAGCTTATTTTAAAAGAATAATATTCGATCTTTAACAAAGTCAATAGATTAATGGGGCCTCGAGACGCTTTGATTCGTCCCCCTACAGAAGGTGTTCATTAGTTATTTTGACAAGGTTAGATTTCGAAAGATAGATAATTATAGGTCAAATTCTACTAGACTCACCCCTACGGTGACTACTAGGACTAAATCTATTGATTATCGAAACCGTGGGTCTAGCTTATAAAATAAGAGATTTTGTTTTCTTATTTTGATTGAATAGTAGGTTGTTAATAATGGTGTCCATTATTAAATAAGTTTAGTTTTTGGTATTTTTTTTCATATCTTATATATTTTGGTATATGTTGTACTATTTATTGAAATTAGAGTGAATAGAAGTTTTATTGAGCAAAAGTGATTGATTTCTATTTTATTGATAATTTGTAGTATCATTATAGGTGTGTCTACTCCCATCCTTTCTCAAATTTTGATGAAAAAAATCACTAGAGAAAACTTCCTTAAATGGAAGCAAAACATCAACATTGTGTCGATTGGTGACAACTCCAAGTTCGTCATGACTGAGGAATCCCCAGAAGTTCCAGCTGAAGGAGCTACCAAGTCTGTGAGGGATAAGTATGAGCATTGGCAGGCGGCTAACAACAAGGCGCGGTACTACATGTTGACTAGTATGATCGACACTCTCAAGACAAAGATGGAGAATGTCGACGACCTATGAAATCATGGATCAACTCCAAGACATGTTTGGTGCCAAGTCAGCATGACTCGTTTTGAGGCCACCAAGAAATATGCCAATGCTCGGATGGCACTGTAACGCCCTGGTTACCCCAGAACAGTTATGGTGAACAGTGAACCAGAAATTTAACTCGCTACCCGAGTTCTTTGGTTAAAAACGTGCTTCTAGGTATTATTAACAGGCTAAGGTGGAAAACCCAATCAAAAAGAAAGGATATACTTTATTTAATACATAAAACTGTTCATGGGCCCATCAAAATATTTACAGCTCAAAATGGTCATTACTGTTTGAATTTACAACCCGCCGACCTAAAAGGCAAAAATAGGGTAAACCCCTAGTTCCTCTGAGAACTCCGTGGCCGTGGTGGTCAAGCGACCGCATATGTACACAGCACCACCTAAGCTCTCCACTCAAGGCTGGGTGAGCTTTTCTTTCCCTTTACCTGCACCACATAGCACCCATGAGCCAAGGCCCAGCAAGAAAACACAGTATAGCATGAATATAATATCAACAATGATCATAATAATTATTCAGGACTTTCAGTCCAAAACAGATGAGTGACAGTCGCAAAAGTCACTAAGGTGGGTTCTGTTCCCTCTAGCCATGTGATGATAGGGTCACCGGGGCTTTATAAATAAGTGATCATTTCACTAGCTTAAATAGGATAGGTGCTTGATGACTAGTCACCAACATAACCTACCTCGTGACCATAGAGTCACAACCATGGGATTTCGCTCCCTAGCCATGTGACAAGCTGTCACCTAGGCCTTTGGCCCTGGCTCTGAGTAACTAGTCTTAGACTAGTCAAGCGCTTATAAGTTTCATCGACCTTAGGGTTGGTCCAGCATTAATTCCCCTAGACTCTCAGGTCAGTAATATTCGACCAGTGCCATCCCTGACTAATCAGTGCCATATGCAAGTAAGCAAGCTCTGCTAAGCATTTAATATGCAATCTGTTGACCCAAGATTTGGTCAACTGACACGGAGTCAAAATGTGATTGATGTGAATGAATGTATAGAGAAGAACGTATGGCAAAAACCAGTAAATCACACAAGAATTTTTATAGTGGTTCGGCCCCAGGATCTGGTAATGACCTACGTCCACTTAGACTGATATTGATATAAGAATCAGAAGAGTGATCAAAGAACTAGGGTTCAATGAGTTTCACTAACCTCTGAAGAACAATACAAGTTTACTAGGAGAATTACTATAGTTTCGAATGATTCAAAAGCCAAAAGTCCCTCCCTTGAGCTATCTCTTGCTATTTATAGGCTCAAGGGGGGTTACAAAAGATTGTTACAGATATTCTCCCCTGAATAATCGGGTACTCAGGAGATTGAGTGAGATAAATTCGGGGTTCATAAAGATCTTCCCATAAATGTTGCCTTGTATACGGAACCATCGACCAGACTGGTCGCGGGTAAGATGGGCTTACCCTGCTTCTACTGTGTCTTCTGGTCGATACTCTAGCAGACGCTTCCAGGTGTCAGCCACATGTCCAGGGATTACTTGCCACGTCATCAATGCTAATTTATTGGATAACATTTGCCCCCCAAAGTTTATTTACCATGAATAGTAAATAAACTTTTGAACGAACGACTCTTCGGTAACCCCACCTGACGTGTCAGAACCCTTCGTGTGTTCTTGAAAAAAGCAACCCACTTCTGTCTAATCATGCCTTTTCAGTTCCCCAGAAACGATTTCGACGGCCATCCCGTTTCCCCATACTTTGAAAAAGGAAAACTAATGATTACACTTTTTTAATATCAGAGACAAACTTATATAAGACCGTCGAAGCCTCCTTTTTCTTTTTACGCACGCCATTGTCTTTGCAGAAAACCCTAAAAACCAGAGCTTCAAACTTCTCCGGAGACCATTTTCCTGCACTTCCAAGACTCAGACCGTGAGCTTTTTTATCTCCGAAGACCTTTCTTCCACCTCCACGATCACTCTTCTTGGTAAGTTTTCGAAACCCCATGCTTCTAATTTCTCGTGGCACATGCTTCTGATGGTGGACTATTTAAGTTTTTTTGTTTCTGGTTTAAGGTGCTTGTAGACAGAATGTTTTGTAGGCAAAGTAGAGTTACGAGTTAGCTTAAAATCCAGGATCATGCTTTTTAGGACGTAAAGTCGAAGTAAAATTTTGATCTTTAGGCCAGTTGAAAAATAAATTTTTCCCGCCCTAAGGGGAGTTGAAAAAGCTTTTCCAGAAAAACTTTTTACTTTCACCCTTTGATCTGTTTTTCAAACTGTTCGTGTAGAAAGATTTAGCTTTTTGTTAGAATGCAGTTGTATAAAAGCCTAACTTTTATACTCGACCAGCATTATTCTAAAAAGATTTTTAAAGTTCTATATCCTCACCTCCCCATTCTTCTGTTTGCAGACTTTAATGCCAGATTTGTGGGGAGGTGAAAGACCCATCGACGACGACCTTCTCGCCCAGTTGCTCGAGGGAGAAGAACAACCAGCTGACCGTGTCCACGAGATTCCTTTCTCGCGATCCTCTTCCAGACCCCATCCTTCCTCTCCAATGGCCCGCTCCAAGTCTACTGGCAAGAAAAGACCTGAGTCCGAAAGCAACCCAAATTCTCCTGCCTAGCCTGATTCGCAGGCTAGGGTTCCCTCGACCAGTGGTCGAGAAAATCTCGTTCCTGACCCCAATATCCAAACTAGGGCTCGCCCTCGCCATCGGAATCCGCCCGATGTCGAGTGGTATACTTCTCCAGCCAGTCTAGTGACCCCTCGAATGGTCGCTAACTGCTTCAGAAAATTCCCCCTCACGGGGGTTACTATTATACGTCCTACCGCAGACCAGAGGGCTAACCTCCCAGGAGGAGCAAACAGCGCCTGGTCCCGGTATCACATCGAGGCGGGAGCTTACCTCCCTCTTCATCCCTTTTTCGTGGGGGTGGCCAATTATTTTGGTGTCGCCCCCTTCCAAATAACTCCAAATGGATATAGGATGCTGGCCGCACTCTATATCTTGTATAAACTTAACAAATGGCCAGAACCTTCGCCCCACGAGGTCAACTATCTTTTTGACCTTAAATCTAACCCTCAGCACAACGGGACAGGCTTCTTCCACTTCTGCCACCAAGAGACCGCCCGGACGTTCTTGAGTGGCACTACCCATATATCAAACGTGGGGCACTACAATAAGGAGTATTTCCTTACTCCAGACATAACCAGCAACAATTTGGCCTTCGCACGAGGAGGTAAGAGCTTGTCTTTGACTGGTCGATACTTTAACCTAAGGTGTCACCTTTCATTTTTCTCAAACTGTAATCTGTTTTTTTCAGGCCCTTGGTTACGTCCGACCCCAACACCAGACATGGTGTTGAGGTCCAACACTCTGGCTAGGACGTCTGACATAGCAAAAAGTGTCAAGACCCTGATAACTGAAACAAACTTGAGGCTGTCTGGCCTCCTAGCTCCTCACCATGAAAATAGAGGGTCCGTGGTGGACGAAGCCACTGCCGAGGGGGTTCCCGAGCAGCAACCTCCTGTGCCTCCTCCCCGGAGGAGGCCAACGGGGGTTACAATCAAGGAACCCATGGGTAGCCCTTCCGCAGAAAAGCATTTTGCTCCCCAAGGCAAGGGGAAAGAAAAGGCCAAAGAGCCTATTGTTGACTTGGGAGAATCTTCTGACGATAATGGTAAAGTTATTTCGCTTTTAAATGGTTTGCCAATTCCCTGTCACATGTTTGACGGGGATGGTAACTTTACATATGCTCCAAATCTAGGGCCAGACTTCTTCATGCCAGATAATGAGTATATGACTAATAAGGTCAATAGTGTAGCGACCAGTAGTTGTAGCTTGGGTATTTACTTTGTTACCTCCTTTCAGTTGTATAACATACTTTCACCTGCCTCCTTTCTTATTAACTTGTTGTGTTTACCTACATGCAGATATGTCTACTCCCAATATCTTCGACATGTACCAGGCCGAGGATGAAGAGGAGGTTCCTCAACTCCAACGGAAGCCTAAGAAGAGAACTGATGAATCCAGCCGAGGCCCTCCAGCCAAGAAGGGTCAAACAGAAGACCTTCCTCAGGACGCGCCAACTGGGCAAAGTCCTGCACCAACAGGGAAAACCTCTACCCCCCCTCCAGTTCTTTCCGAGCAGCAGACTCCCCCTGCCCCGTCGAAACCTCCAGCCGCGCCTGCCGGAGAGCAGCTTACTCGTGAAGAAGCTCTTGGGGCCAGACTCATGAGCCGTGCCATTCGATCTGCCAGGGATCGTCTCGATCGCATTGGCAAAGGCGAGCGTGTTAGGGCTGCAATGGTCGAAGCTGAAGACTTTCCAGTCGACCAGATCCTGAACAGGGCTCTGAACAAAATCTCCAGCGTAAGTACTTCTTTGTATTTCAAGCTTTAGTCTTTTAGTCCTCATGATAAGTTCTAACTCCTTTTTGCTTTATTTACAGGCCTTGTTGTCTACCACTACTGCTCGTACCCGAGCCCAGGCCTACCTCGAGCAGGCCAAGGCAAAGGCCATCGAGAGGTATCAGGTGAAGGCGGCCGAGGAGCTTTCGGCTGCTGAGGCTAGGCATGCCAAGGAGTTGGAGGCAATGGTCCGAGAGAGGGATGCGGCGGTAACTAAGCTGTCAGAGGCTGAAGCTGCGAAGAATGCAGCAGTCAAGTTGAGGTAGGAGTATCGAGATTTCAACCAAGCCCATCTTCGCGAAATCAAGCATTTGGAAGAGGTACTCAAGTCTAAGGATGAGGCTATTGTCACTCTCGGGGGCAAGGTGAAGCAGTTGGAGCTTGACAACTCCAAGAATCTGGAAAAGTACAAGAGGACGACACTCCGATGTTTCTACAATTTCTGGAAACATAATCAGGGTGCTGACTTTAGTTACCTTTCAGAGGAAGTCAGAACTGCTGAGTTGGCTCGATGCGCTGCCCAATTGGCCGAAGAGAAGGCAAGAGCTGCAACCCCTGCCACTCCAAGCGTCGCTGGTGTGGAAGAAGAAGAAGTTGTCGAGGATGCAACCAACCAAGATGCTGCCCAGGACCCTCCGGCCCCGAATGCCTTTTAGAATTTTCTCTTATATTTTTTTCTTTCTTTTTGGATATACGACCCACGGGTCGTGATGTAAAGACAATAGTTTCTTTTTTAAACTTTGCTGCACGGGCAGTAAATCTTTTTTCTTTTACTTGAACAGTTACATCCAAGCAGCGATGCTTGCGGTGTAAAGGCTTAAATCTTGATGCTATAATATTTTTACTTATTATAACATTTGTCCGAATGACCGAACTTAGCATAGTACTTTGGTCATGATTTAACAAAGCATAAATTTTGAAAAATACTCTAAGTACTGTAGCATGCTTTCACTCATTTTGTTCATGTGTTTACATACCTTGAGAGTATGCTTTGCTATCGATGTGCCTTATATGCCCCCCAAGTGATCGAGGAGCTTTAGGTCCTTGGTCACTTGCCTTGACCATGGCCTGTTCGAACATTGCTGTTCGTGTAAAAAATGATACTTGTAATACAGCAAAACAACACACGTAATGAACAAATACTTGCAAATGTAAATTCACAAAGGTTGGCAAGAATGACTGGCTGCGCACAATCCCTTATAATCTCGTATTAAAAATGGACTAAACATGTCTTTACGAGTGATTCTATAATAGAACCTTACATATACGAGCAGTTAGCCATACAGCGTGGCTAACCCTCTTTGCAAAACTTGTAAAAAATTGAAAATATTTACACAAGCCAGTCCTTTAAAAAGGACTGTTTATTGATAATACTTGCGCATGTGTTCTCCATTCCAGTAATGTGGAACGAGATCTCCGTTTAAGCATGCAAGTTTGTATGTGCCTGGGTGAAGGACTTCTTCAATCTGGTAAGGTCCTTCCCAATTTGGTCCGAGCACTCCAGCAGTGGGGTCGCAGGTATTTAAGAAAACTCGTCGTAGCACTAAGTCACTGATGTTGAATTTTCTTTCTTTAACTTTGGAGTTAAAGTACCGGGCGAATTTTTGCTGGTAAGCAGCAACTTGGAGTTGAGATTTCTCTCGCATCTCGTCGATTGTGTCTAGGGAGTCCATCATTAGCTGGCTGTTCTGAACCTGGTCGTAAGTTAAGCACCGATGTGAGGGGGAATCTAACTCGACAGGTAACATGGCCTCATATCCATAGGCCAAGGAAAATGGGGTATGGCCTGTTGCTGTTCGGTGGGACGTTCTATACGACCATAGGACTTCAGGCAGCTGCTCTGGCCACGCTCCCTTAGCTTCTTCAAGTCTTTTCTTCAGGGTGTCTTTAAGAGTTTTGTTCACGGCTTCTACTTGCCCATTAGCTTGGGGGTGTGCGACTGAAGAAATGCTTTTAATAACTCCACGCCTTTCGCAGAAATCGGTGAATAAGTCGCTATCAAACTGGGTCCCGTTGTTTGAAACTATCTTCCTGGGCAGACCATACCGGCATACAATGTTCTTGATGACAAAGTCAAGAACTTTCTTGGTCGTGATGGTTGCGAGTGGTTCAGCTTCGGCCCATTTGGTGAAGTAATCAACTGCCACAACTGCATATTTTACTCCACCTTTCCCTGTAGGCAGGGATCCAATCAAATCTATCCCCCATATTGCGAAAGGCCACGGGCTCTGCATCTGTTTTAGTTCATTCGGAGCTACCCGTGGAATCTTGGAGAACCTTTGACATTTGTCGCATCTTCGTACATACTCCATCGAATCCTCGTTCATTGTTGGCCAGAAGTAGCCTTGCCTTAGAATCTTTTTCGCCAAACTTTGCCCCCCAGTGTGATCCCCGCAGAAGCCTTCATGCACCTCCTTCATGAGTTCCTTAGCTTTTTCTGGTGTAACACACCTGAGTAGTGGCATTGAATATCCTCTTCGGTACATAACACCATCGACCAGTATGTACCTAGCGGCTCGCCTTTGTAGAGTTCTGGCTTTGTTTCTATTTGCTGGCAGTGTACCATTCGTCAAATACTCCAATTAAGGCGCCATCCATGTATCTTCTAGACGAATCTCCATATTGGCCTCGGCCGCTTCTATGCTCGGCTTATTCAGTCTTTCTACTGGAACTATGTTCAAGGTGTCTGCATCCTTTGCGCTCGCGAGTTTAGCCAGGGCGTCTGCATTCGAATTCTGGTCTCGCGGAATTTGCCTGAGGGTGTACTTTGTAGACTGGGCTAGCAAATCCTTCATTTTATTCAGGTAGGCCATCATCTTTAAGCCTCGTGCTTGATATTCTCCCAGGACTTGATTCACGACTAGCTGTGAGTCATTATAAATATCAAGCTTCTTTATGCTCATATCTTTGGCCATTCTCAATCCAGCGAGGAGTGCTTCGTATTCTGCTTCATTGTTTGACGCGGTGAAGTCGAACCTGATTGCGCAGTGAAATCGATGCCCTTCCGGCGTTATCAATATCACTCCCGCTCCAGCGTGGGATTCGTTGGATGAACCATCCGTGAATAGCTTCCACGAAGGAGTTTTGTCTTGAGGCATGGGCGCTTCAGGCTGTTCGCACTGCTCACTGTCTGGGAGTTCGGTGAACTCCGCAATAAGATCGGCCAAGACTTGTCCCTTTATTGCTGCTCGCGGTGAGTAGGTTATATCGAACTGCCCTAGTTCGACTGCCCATTTTAACAATCACCCAGCCGCCTCAGGTTTTTGGAGGACTTGCTGAAGGGGCTGGTCGGTTAGAACTGTGATAGGATGGGCTTGGAAGTAAGGACGCAACTTCCTGGAGGATAGTATTAAGCAATATGCTAACCTTTCGATTGGCAGATATCTTAATTCTGCACCGATTAGCCTCTTGCTGACATAGTAGACTGCTTTCTGTACGCCTTCTTCTTCCCGTACAAGTACCGCACTAGCAGCAACTTCAGTAATCGCCAGATAAATAAACAAAGTTTCTCCTTCGATTGGTTTTGACAAGATGGGAGGTTGCGCCATATGAGCTTTCAAGGCTTGGAATGCTTGCTCGCAGTCTCCCGTCCATTCAAACTTCTTATTGCCCCTAAGTAGATTGAAGAAAGGGACACATTTGTCAGTCGATTTAGAGATGAATCTACTCAGGGCAGCGATCCTTCCGGTCAAACTTTGTACATCCTTGATCTTCTTCGGCGACTTCATGTCGATCAGGGCCTTTATCTTGTCAGGGTTGGCCTCGATTCCCCTTGAATTCACTATAAACCCCAAAAACTTCCCTGATCCGACTCCAAAGGAACACTTGAGGGGATTCAACTTCATCTGGTACTTGTTTAACACATCAAAGCACTCTTGTAGATCCCTCATATGTCCTTCTGCCTTTTTAGACTTTACCAGCATGTCATCCACATATACCTCCATGTTTGCACCGATCAGCTCCTTAAACATGTGGTTGACTAGCCATTGGTAAGTCGCACCTGCGTTTTTCAGTCCGAAGGGCATGACTTTGTAACAATATAAGCCCGTATCGGTCCGAAAGCTGGTGTGATCCTCATCAGGGGGATGCATGCTAATCTGGTTGTAGCCCGAATATGCATCCATGAACGAGAGGATCTCATGTCCTGCAGTCGCATAGACCAGCTGGTCGATTCTTGGGAGTGGGAAGCAGTCTTTTGGGCAGGCTTTATTGAGGTCTGTAAAATCCACATAGGTCTGCCACTTGCCGTTAGGCTTGGGGACCAGCACTGGATTTGAGACCCACGATGGATAAAACGCCACCCTGATAAACCCATTCTCCTTAAGTCTTTCGACTTCTTCTTTCAAGGCTCTTGATCTATCTTTATCGAGCAGCCTTCTTTTTTGTTGCACGGGTGGAAAAGTTTTATCTATGTTCAAGACATGGCTGATTACCGCAGGATCTATTCCCACCATGTCTTTGTGCGACCAGGCGAAAACTTCCTGGTTCTTTCGCAAGAACTCCACCAATGCATGCTTCGTGGTAGGTTCTAAGTTTTTCCCAACCTTCACGACTCTGGTCGGGTCTTCTTTGTCGAGTTGGACCTCCTCCAAGTCCTCGACGGGTCCAACATTCTCTTCAAAATCCCCAAAGCGAGGATCCAAATCTCCATACTCACTTTGGGCAACACCCTATTTGGTGACTTCACCACCTGATTGGGCTTGCGTATCTACTGCCATCTGCAATCGGTCTGGGGTAGTGCTCCTCAACATTCCACTTTTCACCTTTGTGATCGAGGCGTTGTAGCACTCCCTGGCTTCCCTTTGGTTTCCTAAAACGCGCCCTACCCCCGTGTCCGTTGGGAACTTCATGGCTAGGTGCCACATAGAAATGACAGCCCATAGATCAACCAGTATGGGCCTCCCGATAACGGCGTTATACGCCGAAGGACAATCGACCACTACAAAAGTGGCGAGTAATGTCCTTGTTGCAGGCGCTGTGCCCGTCGTTACTGGAAGTTTGATCATTCCGGCTGGGGCGAGTCCTTCTCCAGAGAAGCCATATATCGTTTGATTGCAGGGCTCCAAGTCCTTTACGGACAATTTCATGCGTTCCAGCGTTGACTTATACAGGATGTTCACTGAACTTCCTGTATCGACTAGTACCCTCTTTACCATCATATTGGCCATCTGGATGTCCACGACCAGCGGATCGGAATGTGGGAACCGGACGTGTTGGGCATCGCCATCAGAGAAGGTTATCTCACCTTCCTCTGACCGAGCCTTTTTTGGTGCACGGTCCTCCACAATCATCATCTCGATGTCCTGGTCGTGGCGCAGAGTCCGAGCATATCGTTCTTTTGCCTTTCCACTATTTCCCGCGAGGTGCGGGCCTCCACAGATGGTTAAGAGAGTTCCAGCCACGGGGGCAGGCTGTAATGGTGGCGAGCGTTGGCGTGTGGACGCCTGCTCGTTGCCACCTGGAGCTTCTCGTTGGGAATTTCCCGAGGCCCGTACGTATCTTCTCAAGTGTCCTTGCCTAATAAGGAACTCGATTTCGTCTTTTAACTGGTTGCACTCATTAGTGTCATGTCCGTAGTCGTTATGGTAACGACAGAACTTGGTAGTGTCTCTTTTCGAAATGTCCTTTCGAATGGGTCCAGGTTTCTTGTAAGGCACACTAGAGCTTGTGGCCTGGTAAACCTCTCCCCGAGACTCAACGAGGGCAGTGTAGTTAGTGAACCTAGGTTCATAACGATTACCCTTGGCTCGTTTGTTTTCGGAGGTGGAAGGCTCGTTATACGGCCGTTTTCCACCATTCTTGCCACTACCGTTGCCGTTTCCGTTGCCATTAGGTTTGGAACCATTGGCGGCTTTGGCGGGTTCGGCGGCCTTCTTACCCTTGTTCGAGGGTTTTCCATCATCAGCAATGGCCTCTTCGAGCTTGATGTAACGATCAGCTCGGTCCAAGAACTTCTGGGTTGTTCTAACTCCTTCCTTTCGGAGACTTTTCCAGAGGGGAGAGCAACGTTTAACCCCTGCGGTAATGGCCATCATCTTGCCTTCATCTCCGACTATTTTTGCTCCAGCTGCCGCTCGCATAAAGCGCTGGACATAATCCTTCACTGATGCCCCGTCCTGCTGGTGAATTTCGACTAGCTGGTTTGCTTCCATTGGGTGCACACGACCCACATAGAACTGTCCGTAGAACTCCCTTACGAACATTTCCCAGGAAACTATGCTTGCAGGTGGGAACTTAAAGAACCACTCCTGCGCTGCTTCAGAAAGTGTTGCAGGGAAGATCCTGCATCGAGCGTCTTCGGACACTTTCTGAATGTCCATCTGAATCTCAAACTTATTCACATGCGAGACTGGGTCCCCATATCCATCAAAGTTTGGGAGTGTAGGCATCTTGAATTTGCTGGGAGTTTCGGCGTTAGCTATCCTTTGGACGAAAGGAGTGCCTTTCCTCCTATCGTGGTCGATGTAAGAAGTCCTTCCTCCGACCAGTTGCTGAACAGCTTGGTTGAGTGCGTCTATCTGGGCCTGCACTGCGGTAGGAATCGCGGTGGCCTCTGTTGCTGGGGGGACGTTCTCGCCGTGCCTCTCGCGGCGATCATTGAGTACATCTCTCAGGTCCTCTTCTCTTCTTCGCTGCTCGCTACCACCGAGCCGGTTGAAGACATTATTTTGTCTGGGCTGCCCCCTAGCGTCCTGCCTATTTGGTTGGTCATCTTGAGGTACTTGGCTCCTGCTTTTACCTCTTTCTCCATTCCTCCCACCGACATTTCCCTTGCCTGAGTCAGCCTCATTGTATCCGTGGCCATCTCTGAACCTCGACTGGCTATGGTGAGATCGACTGTTTCCTCGATGCCCGTCCCTTGCTGAACCATCCCGAGCGTTAGAGGGTGGTCTGCGCTGGTCATGGTGTCCCCATGCACCATCGCGCCGTGGGGGGTCCCGGACCACAGAGCCTAACTCTAAGTCTCTCCTGTTGCCAGGAGGGTACTGACCTCTGTTCGGTAGGTTCGGCCCATCATCCCTATGGCGTCTAGGGCTGCGAGGCTGATGCTCGGCCCTATTCTACCTCTGTTGCGGGGGATTACCCCGAGTAGCTTGGGATGGTGGCTGCGCCTCAGGATCCTGTGGGACATCGTCATGGGGCACCTGAGGCTGCTCGGGCCTTTGCGGACTCGAAGGCTGAATCGGTGGGCTCGGATTAGGACCCCTCTGGGGTGGCCCATTCACCGGTTGGTCAGGCTGCGAGGCAGGTGCAGCCTGATTTCTAGCCAACAGCAAGGCTGCCTCAAGGGCTGCCATGGCTTCGTTCTGGCGGCGGTCAACCTCCGCCTGCCTTTCGCTCAATTCCGCGCGCTGCCGTTCAATCTCCTGCTGCTGCCGCGCCATAACTTCAGCGGCAGTCTCCTGACTGGCCCTCAGATTAGCCAGCTCTTCCTGCAATGCGCCTAGAGTACTCTTCAGCGTTGCATCATCCATTTCCTCCTCTTCAAAGTCTAGTTGTGGCTCATCCTCCGCCATGCTTGCAGGAGGAGGAGGAGGTGGCAGGTTTGATGGTGCAGCGGCAGTCGCTTGCCCAGTTTTCTTTCCTGCTTTCGCCATTAGTTCTCTTAACAGCAATAAATCAATCTCTCAATGAAAGCACCAGAATGTTGACCCAAGATTTGGTTAACTGACATGGAGTCAAAATGTGATTGATGTGAATGAATGTATAGAGAAGAACGTATGGAAAAAACCAGTAAATCACACAAGAATTTTTATAGTGGTTCGGCCCCAGGATCTGGTAATGACCTACGTCCACTTAGACTGATATTGATATAAGAATCAGAAGAGTGATCAAAGAACTAGGGTTCAATGAGTTTCACTAACCTCTGAAGAACAATACAAGTTTACTAGGAGAATTACTATAGTTTCGAATGATTCAAAAGCCAAAAGTCCCTCCCTTGAGCTATCTCTTGCTATTTATAGGCTCAAGGGGGGTTACAAAAGATTGTTACAGATATTCTCCCCTGAATAATCGGGTACTCAGGAGATTGAGTGAGATAAATTCGGGGTTCATAAAGATCTTCCCATAAATGTTGCCTTGTATACGGAACCATCGACCAGACTGGTCGCGGGTAAGATGGGCTTACCCTACTTCTATTGTGTCTTCTGGTCGATACTCTAGCAGACGCTTCCAGGTGTCAGCCACATGTCCAGGGATTACTTGCCACGTCATCAATGCTAATTTATTGGATAACACAATCAATGTCCACATTTATCAACCAACATGCCTCAACAACAATCATGCATGTCATATACACAGGGTGCAGTTTTCTTACCTCTGATTCGAGCGAGAGTTAATATAAGAACGATCCTTGAGAATGATCAACCTTTAAGCCCTTTAGCGATCACCTAGTCATAACCACATATGGGACACCATCAATAACATGAACAACAAAGGTTCCCAAACCAAGATCTAGCCTCCAGGACATCAATCCCCACTAATCTGGGTAGTAGGAACAATCCCGAGGCCTAAAACCAAGTTCCCGAGGTCAAAACACTCAAACGGCCTCAAAACCTTGCCTGAGCCGCAGCCCTAAAACCTTGAGCTGCGACCCCCAGCCACACTAGGAGCAAGGGTCGCAGTGCCCACTACCCAGGGCCACAGCGCCCAGCACGCCCAATTGCCTCCAGCTGCTTCTTCGAGCTTGGGCCGCGGCGCCCAAGAACAGGGCTGCAGCCCCCCACCCAGAACCAGCCATGAACCCGATTTTCTTCATCCCAAACCTTCCAAAAACATACCTAAACACTTCCAAATCCAGAAATCAAAGTTCCCAAACTTCTCAATGTTCCAAAACCATCAAATCCTGAGGCTCAAACGAATAAAAAACTCAACAATTCACAAAAACCAATTCGAAGCTTAGAAACTCTAAAAACTCAAAACTTAAAACTTAGATTACCTTTGATTAGGTTGTTTTCCATCAAATCCTTCGGTCAAGAAGCTTCTAATCTTTCCTAGGATCGCTATGCCTCGATCCTCGCTTGATTTTGACTCCTAGAACTCGAGTTTTCTTCGAAATTGCCTCGAACGATAAAAGGAACTAACGGGAAGAGAGAAAGTATTTTTTCTAACGTACGATTCTATCTGACAAGCTACTTCAAACTTAAGTAACCTCAAATAAAACCTAGTGCTTGGGGTCCCAAAAACATCCCTGGCGATATTATAGCCAAAACTTCCAGAATTTCCTCCTGATCTCAATTACTCCCAATTTATCATCACATAAACATTCTCATTACTCAATATCCCAATAAATGACCCCGTTATGACAAAATCGCTAATTTATAATATAAGACCGTCTCATGCCGAATAGCTCGAATATATCTCCATAATAATGGGATCTCTTCCATAACTCACAATATGCACCAAAATACACAAATATGCCCTTAACGGGCCAAAATACCAAAACACCCTAATAATCAAATGTGGACCCACATGCATGCATATAACATCATATTATAATATAATTCACATAAACATGCATATAATCATTTAATGGCATAATTAAACAGTTATGGTCCTCCCGGCCTACTAATCCAGCCATTAAACCACATTAGGGATTTCAGGGCATTACAGGCACCTTCTCAACATGTTCGCAATCATTTGATCAAAATGACAAACTATTTTTAGGAAGCTGAACTTCATGGAGCAACAATAGATGAGGAAACTCAAGTCGACTTAATCCTCAACAGTCTCTCTCCAACTTTCCTGCCATTCACCACCAACTATGTGTTGAATAAACTCAACTATGGTTTGACACAGCTCATGAACGAGCTTTAGAATTTTGCTTCTATCATGGGTGGATTGTGTAACGACCCAAATTTCCTAATAAGGCTTAGGGCCTTGATTAGGGGGCCAGGATGGAAAATCTTGGAATTATATAATTATGTGATATTTATGTGTATCATTATGTGAATATGTTAGTTATATTATAATATGACTAGATATGCATGTTTAGATGCATTAAATATGCATGTGGGCCCATTTCTGTTCAATTGGGCAATTTTCATATTTTGGCCATTTCAGGTATTTTTGGCATATATGTGGTATGTGTGTGGTGCTTCATTATTATTTGGTTATGCTAGGGTTACACAGCACGAGACGATCCTAGGAAGCAAGCTACTGGGAAAGTCACAACGAGATTCATACTTTACTCGAAGTGAGTCAAGGGGTATTTAGTACATTACCGGGATATTGGGTAATTGGAATAAATTAAGATCAGGGGGAAATTCTGGGAATTTTGACTATTTTATCCCAGGGGCATTTTTGGGACCCCGAGCATTTGGATTTGCTTGAGGTTACTTAAGCTTGAAGTAACCTGTCAGAAACATAAAAAGAACGTTCAGTATGTTCTCTCTCTCCCTCTCTCCCCCGTTCCATTTTCGACACCGTTAGCATTTTGGAAGGAAACTTGAGTTCTAGGACTCGGATTCAAGCGAGGATCAAGGCATAGAGATTCTAGGGAAGATTAGAAGCTTATTAGCTGGAGGATTTAACGATAAACAACGTAATCAGAGGTAATTTAAGCCTTGAATTCCTGAGTTTATTCTCTGTTCTTGGTGTTCTTGAGTTTTACAAAATCAAGACTTGGATTATGAGATCTTATGGGGATTTTGGGTATGTGTTGTTGTTTTAATGTTGTTAAGCTATTGGGTGAATTTTTTGGGGATTAAAATTTGATATGAGGGGTTAAGGACCCATTGGGGTCGGATTTGGAGCTTTGAAGCTCGAAGAACACGAGTTGAGAACCCAGAATTCTGGTTTGGGCGCTGTAGCGCTAGGTTGGTAGCACTACAGCGCTGGGTACTCTGTTTTGGGAGGATGAGGTTCTACCTATAGCATTGTAGCGCCCATAGGTAGCGCTGTAGCACTACTCAGTCTTCAGAACTTGGTTTTTTTACTTTTTGGGGTTTTGACCCCAGGGCTCGGGGAATGATTCCACCACCCTGTTTGGCGGGATTGGAGGTCCTGAGAGTGCGGGATTCGTCCCGGGGTTGGGTTTTGGAACTTGAACTTATTGAAACACCGTTTGTATCTAGATGCTTGAATGTGCATGGTTATGATTATGCTGGTAAGTGTTGATGAGGCATGTTGAGTGCTCCATATATGGACGTTGATCACATAGTAAATGCATAGTAGCTTTGCTTATTTGTGTATGCTAATGACTTATTAGTCAGCAACGACAATGGTGTTAGTATTGATTGTGAAGCTGTGACTTATTAGTCAAGTTCGGCAGTGGTACTGGGCACTAGTAGTATGGTATTGGCTTATGAGTCAATAATGGTATTAGCATGTTTAACGCAAGCCGAAAAGATTAGATCTAACCTACATAAGCATTATCAACATAAGTATGAAATTCTTGACCGACCCTAAGTTCGATGAAAACAAAAGCGCTTGTCTAGTCTAAAGGCTAGTTACATAGAGCCAAGGCTATAAGCTTAAGTGACTGATACGTCACATGGCTAGGAGGGCTTGAGACCTCGGAGATGGACTTATGAGTCATCTATATAGAGATGGACTTATCAGTCATCTACACAGAGATAGACTTATGAGTCATCTATATAGAGATGGACTTATCAGTCATCTACACAGAGATGGACTTTTCAGTCATATACACCGAGATAGACTTATCAGTCATCTATACAGAGATGGACTTATTAGTCATCTACATAGAGAAAGACTTACCAGTCATCTATAAGGATAGACTTATTAGTCATCTATAAAGAGATAAACTTATTAGTCATCTATACTTCAGAGATACTTACTAGTCATCTACCTCAGAGCGAGAGACTTATTATTCATCTACTCAGAGCGCAGGACTCTACAAACATTTATTTGTACTTGCTTGCATGCATGAGTAGGGTTATTACTGCTAGGTATGCCTATTGTGATTTTGTGACATGTTATTACTTGTTCATGAGCATATTGAGTTTTCTTGCTGAGCTTCGACTCACGGGTGCTATGTGGTGCAGGTAAAGGTAAAAGAAAGCTGGACCATCCTTGAGTTGGAGAGCTTAGGTGATGATGTGTACATATGTGGCTGCTCGACCACCATGGCCGAGGGTTTAAAGAGGAACTAGGGTTAAACCCTATTTTCCCGCTTAGGTCGGCTGGTTGTAAATATTTTATTGTAATTAACCTTTAAAATATATTTTGGAATCCCAATGTATACAGTAAACATTTTAGTGAAATGTTGTATCTTTGACCAAAAATTTTAATCACACTTAGTTACACGATTATGGCCAAATGGCTCGGTTAGAGAGTTTATCACTGTTTAAAATGCACAACGTAACGATCCCTGGGTAGTAGGGCGTTGCAACTTGGTATCAGAGAGAGCCAAGGTTAAGGGTTCCTGTAGACAAGCTGGGCATGTACACTCGTCACTAAATACAAGCTTCACTCAGGGTATGGTAACTATTTATGTAGTTATGTGCTTAACTGCTTAAATAGAATGTAAATGCTTTACCTGCATATTGTATTAGGGAGCATGAGATTCTAATAGAGCTTGGCTCTTGATTATTGATATGATTACCTGCTCATTTAATATATGAATGTGATATTTGCATGCTGGGATTGAAAGCATGAGGTGTGTGTTGGAAGAGCAGGGCTTATGATTGATGAAGAAATGCTATGGGCATGTTTTTAGCACTGCACTGGTCTGTGAATGTAGTGTGGTATGATTGTTCCCGTGGGGAAGGCTTTTGAATATGCTCATCATGTTTAATGGGTCAAGTTATTGACTGCAGATTTAATCAGCAGATATGTATCCAAGGCAGTTAATGAGACCTGGTAGTGGTTATACCGAGGCTGGGAATTACAGCTAGGGTTTGAGTTCTTCACTTGCCCCTCATAATTTCCAGCAGGTGTTTACAGATATGCAATTAAGATTGCAGAGGCAAGAGAAAGAGACTAGGTGTTTAAAACAATAGTAGAATATGTCAGGGAACACCTATTCCTTTGCTATGCCAGGAGTGGCCCCAGTATTGGCTCAGCCTAGGGTTGAGAACAGGTGGGAATTTCTTTGTGGAAGATTCCAAGAATATTACCCTCCAGTCTTTGAGGGAGGCCTAGATTTATTCAGGGATGAGTAATGGATGAGCATGATCAGTTCCATCCTCGACAGTATGGGGGTGGTAGGTCACGATAGGGTGATCTGTGCTACATATGTATTGTGGGATGATGCCTGGACGTGGTGGGAAGTAGTATCCCAGACACGAGATACAACTGTGATGGATTGGAAAGAATTTAGGTAGTTGTTTAATAAAAGATATTATTGTGATGCAGTCAAAACTGCTAAGATGAATGAGTTTCTGAACTTAGTTCAAGGAAATGCAATAGTAACTGAGTATGTTAACATATTTGATGGGTTGGCCAAGTTTGTTTTTGATATGGTACCCATGGATGTAGCTCGGAAGGAAAGGTTAATCTAGGGATTGAATCCCAGAATAGCTCAGGGCATTAGAGTTTCCCCAGTGTATGAAATCTCTACGTACGCTCAGGTGGTAGGGAAGGCTCTTGCTGTTGAGAGCACATGGAATAAAATTGAGAAGGAGGGTGATGGAGAGCGTAGTGCTCAAGTAGTGACACCTCCATTTATTGGAGCGAGCAAGAATAAGGATTGAAGACTTTTCCCAATATGCGCTCGGTGCAAGAGGCGTCATCTGAAGGGATGTTGACCAAAGGTATGTTTCTTATGTGGGATAGCTGGGCACCTCAAGAAGGATTGCCCAGGACGGAGGACATATGAGAAAAAGGGGATGGACAGCTCGACTCCAGCTCGAGTGTTCACTCCGATACAGTCAGAGACTAAGACTGAGACTTAGGCTGGTTCCTCAGTAGAGGTGGTAGGTTAGTTTCCTAGTTCTTATTTTTGTATTGTGCTGACTGGTTTTGGTGCCATGTTGTTCTTTGCTTGTTGCATCTAGAGAGGCATAAACTTGTTATGCAGATTGCATGGTTATGTTGATTTGAGAATGTGATACTCTGTTGGTAATTTAAAGAGATGAGTTGGATTATTGTGGAAAGGACTCATCAGTTGTTTTGATAGAGTTAGTTATGACTGACTTCAGTATGATTCTGGATATAGATTGGTTAGCCAAGTATGGGGAAATGATAGATTTCAAGGAAATGATAGTAACTCTTGGGTTTGAGAATAGGAAACCCTTGTGATAGTTGGCACTGTGCATATGACATCTACATTTAGAGATAGAGATCTATTGCATGAGGATGGATAAAACTCTTAGCTAGTGTGGTGGATACCACTTAGGTCGTGCCAGTGGGATCAGGATAGACTGGATTAGTCTGTGAGTTTTTGGATGGGTTTCCAAAGGATTTGTCAGGATTATTTTTACCCAAAGAGATAGAATGGTAATTGGATTAGTGCCATGGACGGAACCAGGTCTAGGGCACTGTATTGAACAACTTTAGCAGAGTTGTAAGAACTAAAGGACTCAGTTATTGAGTAAGAATGTATTCTCCAAAGTGGATCTTCGATCTGATTATTATCAGCTAAAGATCAGGGAGAAGGATAGACAGAAGACTGCCTTCTATATTAGTTATGGACACTGGAGTGCTAAGTTATGTTTTGATGGATTAGATGAACAGAGTATTCAAAGATTATCTGAATTGGATTTGTGATCGTTTTGATCTACAGTATTGTGGTATATTCTCGGTTGGAGATTTGCCGAAGTCAAGGAACGCCTTTGAGGGCAGGAGTTTCCTTGGACGAGTAGGATATTATATGTGTTTTGTGGAAGAGTTCTGAGTCTTCTTACAAATCAGAACCAATTTGTAGGTTGTTATGACACCTCAGTGACATGGAAAAGATGATTGCCTATGCATCATGTTAGTTAAAGGATATGACCAGAATTAGAGTTAAGTTACTGGTGGGCCAGGTGGCCAACATTATGTTTGATTTACTCTTTCAGAGAGGATCAAGAGAAAATAGTTAAGTGACCCATAGATGGAAAATTGAGGGGAATGTCTTAGCTGGATTAGCTAAGGATTATACAGTGTCTGGTATGGGTTTATTGTGGTATAGGGATCAGACTTGGGAGCCGATGGACACTAAGATTATTTGGGAGATTCTAGATGAATCTTATACTACCCTTTTATTCTCTTCATCTAGGCATCATGAGAATGTAACAAAGTCTGAAAGTTTTTTTTTATTTGGTGGCCTGGGATGGAGAGGGATGTGACTGAATATGTGGCAAAGTTCCTAATCTGATAGCAGGTCAAGACAAAGTATTAGGAACCAGTAGGGCCATTACAACCTTTGTGTATTCTTTAGTGGAAGGATATCGTGATGGGTTTTGTGGTAGGGCTGCCCAGGATAGTGGGCCAGCGTGATTTGGATTGGGTCATTATGGACCAGTATTTAAAGCGAGCTCACTTCTATCAGTAAGGACAAGTAATATAGTTAATCAATATACAGACCTCTATGTGAGAGAGGTAGTACGCCTTCATGGAATTCGAGGCCTATCTTATCAGATGAGGACTCTATTATTACTTCCAAGTCTTAGGGAAGGTTGCAGAAGGCGATGGGTATATAGTTGGAGTTTAGTACAGTTCATTATCCTTAGACTGATGGTAAATCAGAGAGAGGGTATCTAGTTATTGGGAAGGAAACTTAGGAGATGTTGTATGGGAGAGAATGTATATCACCCATTCATTGGAATGAGATGGGTGAGATGTTATTTGGATCTTGAGGTAGTTCAAGGGACCATTGATGTTATTGAAAAGATTAGAGCTTGGATACTCGCTTCTCAGAGTAAATGGGAAAGTTATATTGATTTGAAATGTAGGAATATGGAATTCCAAGTGGAAGACTGTATCTTCCTTAGAATATCACCATGAAAAGGGGTGAGGAAATAAGGGCAAGTTGAGCTCTAGATTAGTAAGGATCGTTTGAATCATGGATAGGATCGGTTAGGTTTCCTTTGGGTTGACCTTAGTTTTGGCACTGTCGGCTGTATACAGTGTATTTAATATTTCCATGTTGAGGAAACATGTGTTAGATGAAACTAATGTGTTGAGTTATGAGAATCTAGAGACTGAGGCTAAGTTATCTTGTGAGGAATAGCCAGTTCAGATTTTGACAGAAAGAACAAGGTTCTGAGGAACAAAGTTGTACCTTTGATTAAGGTATTATACAAACACAGTGAGGTTGAAGGAACGACCTAGGAAACTGGAATCAGCTATGCAAGATTGATATTCTGAGCTATTCAGATTAAATTTTGAGGACAAAATTTCTGTAAGGAGGGGATAGTTGTAACGACCCAAATTTCCCAATAAGGCTTAAGGCCTTGATTAGGGGGCCAGGATGGCAAATCTTGGAATTATATGATTACGTGATATTTATGTGTATCATTATGTGAATATGTGAGTTATATTATAATATGGCTAGATATGCATGTTTAGGTGTATTAAATATGCATGTGGGCCCATTTCTGTTCAATTGGGCAATTTTCATATTTTGGCCATTTCGGGTATTTTTGGCATATATGTGGTATGTGTTTGGTGCTTCATTATTATTTGGTTATGTTAGGGTTACTCAGCACGAGACAATCCTAGGAAGCAAGCTAGTAGGAAAGTCACAACGGGATTCATACTTGACTCGGAGTGAGTCAAGGGGTATTTAGTACATTACCGGGATATTGGGTAATAGGAATAAGTATTTGATAATAAATTGGGAGTTATTGAGATCAGGAGGAAATTCTGGGAATTTGACTATTTTACCCCGGGGGCGTTTTTGGGACCCTGAGCATTTGGATTTGCTTGAGGTTACTTAAGCTTGAAGTAACCTGTCAGAAACATAAAAAGAACATTCAGTATGTTCTCTCTTTCTCTCTCCCGTTCCATTTTTGACACCGTTAGCATTTTCGAAGGAGACTTGAGTTCTAGGACTCGGATTCAAGCGAGGATCGAGGCATAGCGATTCTAGGGAAGATTAGAAGCTTATTAGCCGGAGGATTTAGTGATAAACGACATAATCAAAGGTAATTTAATCCTTGAATTCCTGAGTTTATTCTCTATTCTTGGTGTTCTTGAGTTTTACAAACTCAAGACTTGGATTATGAGTTCCTATGGGGATTTTGGGTATTTTTTGTTGTTTTAATGTTGTTAAGCTATTTGATGAACTGTTTGGGGGATTAAAATGTTGATTTGATGGGTTAGGGACCCGTTGGGGTCGGATTTGGAGCTTTGAAGCTCAAAGAACACGAGTTGAGAACCCATAATTCTGGTTTGGGCGCTGTAGCGCTAGGTTGGTAGTGCTACAGCACTGGGTACTCTGTTTGGGGGGATGATGTTCTGCCTATAGCGCTATAGCACCCATAGGTTGCGGTACTGAGTCTTCAGAACTTGGTTTTTTGGTACTTTTTGGGGTTTTGACCTGAGGGCTCGGGGGATGATTTCACCACCATGTTTGATGGGATTGGAGGTCCTGAGAGCGCGGGATTGGTCCTGGGATTGGGTTTTGGAACTTGAACTCATTGAAACACTGTTTATGTTTGTGACTAGGTTATCTCTAGGGCTTGGAAGCAGGATCGTGCTTGTGGCTCATTTATTGGTAACCTGTGCTTGGACCAAAGGTAAGAAAACTACACCCAGTATGTGATGCATGTGATGCATAAGATACATGTGATTAGGGCATGGCATGAATTTTGATCAGAGCTTGAGTCTCTGTAAATGTGCATGATTATGATTATGCTTGTGATTATCGATAAGCATGATGAATGCCTTATATCTAGATGCTTGAATGTGCATGGTTATGATTATGCTGGTAAGTGTTGATGAGGCATGTTGAGTGCTCCATATATGGACATTCATCACATAGTAGCTTTGATTATTTGTGTATGGTACTGACTTATTAGTCAGCAACGACAATGGTGTCAGTATTGATTGTGAAGCTGTGACTTATTAGTCAAGTTCGGCAGTGGTACTGGGCACTGGTAGTATGGTATTGGCTTATGAGTCAAGAACAGTATTAGTGTGTTTAACGCAAGCCAAAAAGATTAGATCTAATCGACATAAGCATTATCAACATAAGTATGAAATGCTTGACCAACCCTAAGTTCGATGAAAACAAAAGCGCTTGTCTAGTCTAAAGGCTAGTTACTTAGAGCCAGGGCTATAAGCTCAGGTGACTGATACGTCACATGGCTAGGAGGGCTTGGGACCTTGGAGATGGACTTATCAGTCATCTATATAGAGATGGACTTATCAATCATCTACACAGAAATAGACTTATGAGTCATCTATATAGAGATGGACTTATCAGTCATCTACACAGAGATAGACTTATCAGTCATCTATATAGAGATGGACTTATCAGTCATCTACACCGAGATAGACTTATCAGTCATCTATACAGAGATGGACTTATTAGTGATCTACACAAAGATAGACTTATAAGTCATCTATATAGAGATGGACTTATCAGTCGTCTATACAGAGAAAGACTTATCAGTCATCTATCAGGATAGACTTATTAGTCATCTACATAGAGATAGACTTATTAGTCATCTATACTTTAGAGAGACTTACTAGTCATCTGCCTCAGAGCGAGAGACTTATTAGTCATCCACTTAGAGCGCAGGACTCTACAAACATTTATTTGTACCTGCTTGCATGCATGAGTACGGTTATTATTGCTAGGCATGCCTATTGTGATTTGGTGACATGTTATTACTTGTTCATAAGCATATTGAGTTTTCTTGCTGAGCTTTGGCTCACGGGTGCTATGTGGTGCAGGTAAAGGCAAAAGAAAGCTGGACCATCCTTGAGTGGGAAAGCTTAGGTGACGATGTGTACATATGCGGCTGCTCGACCGCCAAAGCCGAGGGTTTAAAGAGGAACTAGAGTTAAACTCTATTTTGCTGCTTAGGTCGGCTGGTTGTAAATATTTTATTGTAATTAACCTTTAAAATATATTTTGGAATCCCAATGTATACAGTAAACGTTTTAGTGAAATGTTGTATCTTTGACCAAAATTTTTAACCCTAAACTATTAATCACACTTAGTTACACTATTATGGCCAAATGGCTCGGTTAGCGAGTTTATCACTGTTTAAAATGCATTGCGTAACGGTCCCTGGGTAGTAGGGCATTGCAGACCAAGTAAGGGAGAAGAAAAGAAGACAACTACTACTACTATTGCTGATCCAGCTAAGGTTGAAGCTAATCGAGCTTCGTCTTCGAAAGCTGGAAACAAGAGGAAATATGGACAAAACAACAACCCCAAGCCTGGAAAGGCTGCAAAGATGAGCGCACAACCAAATGCACAGACGCCTATTGGGAAGAACAAGAAAAACAAGAAAGGTAAAGGGAAGTGTTTTCACTACAAAGAGAAGGGGCATTAGAAACTGGATTTCCCCAAGTTTCTAGCAACTAAAAGCAAAGGTAATGATTATAGTTCATATATCTTAGAAACATGTGTTTCAGAGAATGATAAATCTATTTTGATTGTTGATTCTGGATCTATTAACCATGTTTGTAACTCTTTATAGCTTCTTGAATCATGGGAGGAAGTGGGTGAAGGCGGCTTAAAAGCTTAGAGTTAGGAACAGACTGTTCGTTGCAGTCCAAGCTAGAGGAAGAGCTCGTCTGAAGTTCAGAAATAATTTTTTAATTTTAAATGATGTATTATTTATTCCAGATTTTAGTAGAAATTTAATTTCAGTTTCCATGTTGTAATTAGAACAATTTGTTATGACTTTCACAAGTTCTAATATATCTATTTCTTTCAAGGGATCACAATTGTGTATTGCATGTTTGGAAAACGGGCTTTATATTCTGCGACCTAACAAACCCCTCGCTCTTAACAATGATTTATTCAAAGTAGCTAAACCTAGGACCAATAAACATCAAAAGACCGATAACAATAACATGGTGTATTTATGGCATTCGAGACTAGGTCACATTGTCTATGATAGGATTCAAAGACTTACAAAGGACGGGCCTTTGAAGGAACTCACCTTATGTGAATTACTTGTCTACAAGGAAAACTGACCAAGCGTCCATTCTCTGCAAAGGGTGATAGGGCCAAAGAACCACTTTGACTTATTTATTAAGATGTTTTTGGACCTTTGAATGTACAAGCCAGGGGTGGTTTTGAGTATTTTGTCACTTTCATTGGCGATTACTCTAGATACTCATGTCTTTACCTAATGCATAGGAAATCATAAAAATTTTCAAGGTTTCAGGAATTCTTAGCTATGGCTCAGAACCAATTAGGTAAAACGTTAAAGATCTTGTGATCTGATAGGTGTGGAGAATATTTGGATATGCTGTTCCAAGATCATTTAATTGAACATGGGACTTTATCACAACTTACTGCCCTGGGTACTCCGCGACAAAATGGTGTAGCGGAATGCTGGAACATAATTTTATTGGAAATGGTTAATTGCATGCTTAGTTACTCAACTCTACCAACTTTGTTCTGGGGACATGCAATTGAAACCACGAATAACATTCTTAATGTCGTGCCGTCCAAATTATTCCCCAAAACACCTTTAGAACGTTGGTATGGCCGTCAACCTAGTTTACGCCATTATAGAATCTGGGGGTGTCCGGCCCACGTCCCGAGGAAAAAGGAATGAAAGCTAGAACCGCGAACTAAAGTTTGCATGTTGGTTGGCTATCCTAAAGGTACTCAAGGTGGACTTTTCTATAGTCATTCAGAAAAGAAAGTGTTTGCTTCTATGAATGCTACTTTTATGGAAAATGACTGTCCAAAACTTCAAACCACGCAGCAAAGTAGTTTTAGAGGAGCTGGTTATAGAATTGACTCCAACCAATGCTCCATCGTCATCAACGCGAGTTGATGATGAAATTCCCACTCTTCATGTCCAACCGACACAAGTCAATTTAAATGAAGAAAGTACCACTGTTCCTGAGCAAACAGTCACAGAGCCTCGTCGTAGTGGGAGGGTTTCTAGGAGCCCAGTTCATTATGGTTTGGATGGTGAAACCAATATGGTTATTGGTGACACTAGTGATGATGATATGTTGTCTTTCAAACAGGCAATGGCTAGCCCTGGAAAGGAACTATGGCTCGAAGCCATGAAACAGGAAATGGAGTCCATGTACTCAAATTCCGTCTGGGATCTTGTGGAAGCACCTAGTGACTTTAGGGCCATTGGGTGCAAGTGGATCTACAAGAAGAAATGAGGTGTTGATGGAAATATTGAAACTTACAAAGCTCGATTAGTGGCAAAGGGTTATACCCAAAGAGAAGGCGTGGTGGTATCCATGCTCAAGTCCATTCGCATCCTCCTATCCATAGCAGTCGCTCTGGACTATGAGATATGGAAAATGGACGTCAAGACAACTTTTCTTAATGGAAAGCTTGATGAAGTCATTTATATGGATCAGCCAGAAGGATTTAAAGTAGCTGGACAAGAAGGAAACGTTTGCATGTTGAATAGGTCCATCTATGGACTTAAGCAAGCTTCTCGTAACTGGAATCTTAGGTTTGATGAAATAATCAAAACCTATGTCTTTGAACAAAATATTGATGAGCCTTGTGTTTACCAACTGAAGGCAAATCAAATAGTGGTATTCCTGGTTCTTTATGTAGATGATTTCTTACTCATTGGAAACAATGTTAAGAATTTGTCAGATGTGAAGAATTGGCTGAACACTCAATTCTAGATGAAGGATTTGGGTGAAGCTAGTTATGTTCTAAGAATCCAGATCATTAGGGATAGAAAGAAAAAACTCTTAGCTCTATCTCAAGCAGCTTACATAGATAAAGTGCTTGAACGTTTCACAATGACAAATTCCAAGAAGTAGTCTCCCAAGACTTCTGTAGAGGAAGATGCAATGAGAAAAGTTCCTTACGCATATGCAATTGGAAATCTGATGTATGCTATGTTGTGTACTAGACCAGATATCTGCTATGTAGTGGGAGTAGTGAGCATGTATCAGTCAAACCCAGGACGGGAACATTGGATAGAAGTTAAGCATATCCTAAACTATTTAAGGCGAACTATGGATTATATGTTAGTTTACAAAGGTGGTGTTTTGAACCCTGTAGGCTACACTGATTCAGATTTTCAAATTGATGTCGATGATATGAAGTCTACTTATGGAATGGTGTTTACTCTTGGGGGTGGAGCTGTGATATGGAGAAGCATAAAGCAGTCTGCGATCTTGGATTCCACCATGGAGGCTGAGTACATAGATGCGTCAGAAGCAGCTAAGGAAATAGTCAGGCTAAAAAAGTTCTATTCAGATCTTGATGTTATTCGAGAAAAGGATAAACCGCTTGTGTTGTTTTGTGACAACACAAGAGCGATAGCCAACTCGAAAGAACCTCGAAGTCACAAGAGGAGTAAGCATATAAAAAGAAAGTATCACATAATTCGAGAATATGTGGCCAGGGGAGATGTGAAGGTTATGAAGATTGCATCTAAAGACAATCTTATAGATCCATTTACAAAGACACTACCAGAAGCTACATTTGGTAAGCATAACAAAGAAATGGGATTAGTAGAATTAAGGCATTTGTTTCAATTAGTGGAAGTGGGAGTTTGTTGGGGTTTTATGTCCTAATTAGAACCCAATTTCTTTGTAATCTCATTCATTATCAATAAAAGAATAGAAATCATTTTTTGACTTGGTCAATCACTTTGCTCACATGTTTTATATTCATGATTATTTGTTTAATATAACTTTTACTCAATCCCGAGAATATAGCTAATCATATTTATAGTGACGTAATCACAATGGAATATAAATATGATCATATGTTCAAAATAAGTTAGTCCTAAGATTAGTCAGTGCACAAGATTTACACTGACTTGCCAATCTACGATATGATCTACTTACACATCACAGTGTTATGTTCTTTCCAGAACATTAGCAAAGTAGATAAGATCAGAAGTATTTGTTACATTGGACTGGACCGATATTGACAGTAGATAGGATAAGTAAACATACTATTATTATCTATTATAGTCATATCTTATATTTGATCATAGGTCATTTCAATCTCAATTATGAGTGGTTAGTATTCTAACTGATTGTATTATTTGAGTTCTTTGACTTGTTCGTTACTAGCTTACCCTACGGACTAGCCCATACTTACATCTTGGGAACTCTGTAGTATAATTGAGTGGGAGTGTTAATCATAGATATGAACATCTATAGCTTCTGATGAAGAAGTAAAATGATGGTTTCCTTTAAGTTTGGTTCAAGGTGCTAAATGATAGAGATCTCATTTCAGTCATTAATATTAGTTTACTGAAATATCATTTACAAGGAACTAAGTGTTTTAAGGATAAAATACAATGAGGGGTAGAATGGTATTTTAGTCCCATCTCATTGAAGACCGTCTATAGAGGAATGAGTGACAATTATGGTTGTAATAATGAATAATTAATAACGTATCTATATTTGTTATAGAGCATTCTATGAATTCAAGAGTGCAATTCCGAGTCTTTAGTGGAGTCACGAGGAATTAATAAGTTAGTAAATTTATATGTTATATTTATGATAACTTATTGGAGCTTGATTTCATAGGCCCATGGTCCCCATTGTACCTTGGATAAAATCATCTAGATAGTCTCAATTAATTGATTTAATTATCAAATTTGACCAGGTCAATTTTGGATAGTTTCACAGAATTATGTAATTTAGAGAAGAAAAAAGAAATTAGGGAAAATTTACTAATTAAGATAAATTGGTATCTAAATTAATAAATACATTTAAATAAATGTTCAAATTATAAATAATTAATTTGATAGATGATTTGAATAATTATTTAATTAATTAATCAATAGAAAATAATACATGCATTGATTTTAAGTCCAACATACTTATAATTAAATGGGAAATTTCACGGGCCTAAAGCCCATGATAATTTCGACCTATGGATGATATTATCTATTATTTTATTGATTTTTTAATAAATTAAATAGCCTAATTGAGTCTATAAAAGGAGTGCTAAGTGAGAGATGAAAAACACAAGTTTCTGAGAAGATCAGAAAATCTAGTAGGTTTTAGATTCTCTCTACAAACATAAGTCATTTTCTAAGCCTCATTATTATTTTCTCTTCTTCTCTCTGTATCTATCTCATGTGTTGAGAATTGCCCACCCTAGTCTAGGTGATTCTAAGGATACTTTGGGAGGCTGTGAAGAAAATTGAAGAACGGTTCAGTTTCTTGGTAATACTCTGCGACAAAAAGGATACAACAGTTAGAGATTCTGAAGGAATGACTCAACCATTCCGCTGCACAATAATGTAAGTGTTCTTTTCATTATTTCTGTTTGAATTCAATTTTAGAAACATTTTCTAGGTTGTCTCATATTAATTTGTTTAATATAAGATCTACATGAAAATAAACAAGATCATGTATAAGTTTCCCTATAGGCTCATCAACGTTTTGTTCAAAGCCATACGTTTTGATTATGTCATCAAATCTCATATTTCAAGATCTTGAAGCTTGTTTGAGTCCATAAATTGTCCTAAGAAGCTTGCAAACCTTTTTCTCTTGACCTTTTACTATGAACCCTTATGATTGAGACATATAAATGGTTTCGTTAAGATAGCCATTCAGAAAAGTTGTCTTAACATCCATTTTCCATATCTCATAATTCATGCAAGCATCTATGGACAAGAGTATGCAGATGGATTTAAGCATGGCTACAGAAGAAAAAGTTTCTTCATAATCTACTCCTTCTCTCTAAGTGTAACTCTTGGCTTCAAGCCTAGCTTTGAAAGTTTTCACTTTCCCATCTGCTCCTATTTTTCTCTTGATTATCCATTTGCAACCAATAAGTTTAACATTTTCAGGAAGATCTTCAAGAGTCCAGGCGGAATTGGAAAACATCGATTTTGTAGCATCTTGGAATTTTACTTAGCTAGATAGGGTATTGGTAGTGGTAATGGTAGTGGTAGTGGTAGTGGTAGTGGTGGTAGTCGTAGTGGTGGTAGTAGTAGTAGTAGTGGTAGTAGTGGTGGTGGTGGTGGTAGTGGTAGTGGTAGTGGTAGTGGTAGTGGTAGTGGTGGTGGTAGTAGTAGTAGTAGTGGTAGTAGTTGTAGTAGTAGTAGTAGTAGTAGTAGTAGTAGTAGTAGTAGTAGTAGTAGTAGTAGTAGTAGTAGTAGTAGTAGTAGTAGTAGTAGTAGTAGTAGTAGTAGTAGTAGTAGTAGTAGTAGTAGTAATAGTAGTAGTAGCAGTAGTAGTAGTAGTAGTAGTAGTAGTAGTAGTAGTAGTAAAAGTAGTAGTAGTAGTAGTGGTGGTGGTGGTGGTAGTGGTAGTGGTAGTGGTAGTGGTGGTAGTAGTAGTAGTAGTAGTAGTGGTAGTAGTTGTAGTAGTAGTAGTAGTAGTAGTAGTAGTAGTAGTAGTAGTAGTAGTAAAAGTAGTAGTAGTAGTGGTAGTGGTAGTGGTAGTGGTAGTGGTAGTGGTGGTAGTAGTGGTGGTGGTGGTGGTAGCTTGTAGTAGTTTAGTTTTAGTGGATATTTGTTCAAGCCGAGATTTATTTGGAAACTCATAGAAATAGTTATGGAATTTATAAGTTTAACCTATAGTTTAGAAATATTAATTTTAACATAAGGTTTGATTAATATAGTTGGTCCTAGAAATATTATTTATTATAACCTAAGGTTTAGATAGAATAAATAAGAATTGACACTTGTCACATGCCTGTTTATTAAGGATTTTAGATGAGTAAATTAATAAAAGATAGATCTAGAAGCTCTAGAACCTTTCAGCAGCTGTTAGGATCACGTTTTACTCAGTCAAAGGTTTTTTTTTAACAAACTTTAAGTGTGCTGAAAGTGTGCAAAAATGTGTTTAAAATATCAGCGTATGCCGATATATCGCCACTTTAGGGCCGATACATCGCCTATGGAAGATACGGAAATCACGTCGATTTCGCATGAGCGAAACCATGGAGGCTCGGGGCATAGGTATAGGCAATATATCGCCTAGGATTGGGTGATATATCGGCCCTTGGGTTGATTTTTGAAACTTCATGGAATCTAAGCTAGAAACAGCCTTCAACCACTTGGACTTGCTCTTGAACGTTTTTGATCGAGTTCTGGGCATCTGTTGAAACGAAAATTCAAATTTATTCAATTATTATTCATTTTAAAAGGGGTTAGTTTCACTCCTTGAACTCTATAAATAGGACCTAGCACTCAACCATTTCAGTCATTATTCAAGCATTCTTCAGAGGCTCCAAGCTGCTAAGTTTATTCTAGAGAGAAAACACTAGGGTTTGGGATTTAAAAGCTTTTCAATCTAAACTTTATAAACACTTGGGAAGTAAGATAGAGTGTTATTTCAGTATCGAGGTGTAGATCAAAGTTCTAGTCCATTCAATGTATTCTTATCCTCAGGTTTAATCCATCATAGTTCTTTTATTTTCTTTCATTTTCTTTCAGGTCCTAACTCATTATTATGGCTTTTGGTTAGGTGTTTAAGTTTATTGAAACTTAAAGATTTTTCGATAAGTTTCTATCTTGATGGTTTAGATCTCTTTTTCATCTCCATTTCTCTAGAAACTCATGATTCTTATTGTTGATTTTAGGAGTTTTCCAATCCCGTTGTCTCCAATATCCCAGTTTTTGGTAAGGAAAATAGATTAGATTATATGGGTAATGATATGTTTATATGCTATGATATGTTATGTGTTATGTATATATGTATAAATATGTTAAGTAGTCACTTGGGACTTATAGTTGCTTAGATAGCAAATCCCAAGATTTTTATCATTATCGTGGAGTAGATTTACCCTACCTCGATTAGTAGACTGAGGACCTAGATGGGTTATCATATACTATTTTGTGATCTAACCTACCTCGATTAGTAGACCGAGAACCTAGATGGTTTTATCACATGCTACGGTAATGAGTTAATGGCCATTAATATTGTAGTCCTATATGATATACGTTTTTACGTTATATGGTTTATAGTATATGTTTTATGATATAGTCTTATGATTTATGATATATGTTTTTAGTAGATTTTCCTTGCTAGGCATTAGGCTCATTCCTTTCATTTTAGATGGTGTAGGAAAATAAACTTGGAAGGCGGAACATATTTATGGCAGCTTGGCATGTGTATTAGGGATGGACTGATTGAGTGGACTGCTGGAAGATCGAGGATGAAGTTATTTTAAGTCTTTAACTTATGTATTTATTTTCCGCAAATAGTTTTGGACAATTAATTAAAGATTATGTTTTATTTATGTTTTTATGTATTAAACAATGGGATCCCGTACCATATTTTGGATTTTTATAATAAAGTTTATATTATTTCATGAATGTCTTCCAAAATAGTAGCTATGTCTTAGTAGTTTTTTATGGTCCGAGGTCTTAGAATTAGTCAGAGCATTACAAATTTCATTTCCAAGTTCATGGCATCTTGCCATTTTTCTTTGTTAGAATCTTCCATTGCATCTCTGTATGTCAATGGACCATCTTTGTTTGTGTCAGACACAAGCATCTGAACTTCATGTTCATAGCGAGCTAGTTGCCTAACAACCTTCCCACTATGACGAAGCTCTCTATTGTTCTGACTAAAACTTGTGGTTTCCTCTTGCCGTTGTTCATTGGAAACATTTCGTGATCTTATTACTTGATCTGAGACTATCTCCTCCAGTACAACCTTACTGCGAGGTTTGTGATTGTTAATATAGTCATATTCAAGAAAAGTAGCATTTTTCGATACAAATGTTTTGTTTTCTTTATGACTATAAAATATACTATATCTAGTCTCTTTAGAATATCCCAAAAACATGCACAGTTCAGTGATAGATTCCAGTTTTCTAGTCTTTCCTTTCAGCACGTGTTCTGGACACCCCAAATACAAAAATGATGTAAACTAGGTTTAGTACCATTCTATAATTCCAATGGTGTCTTATTGATAGACTTGGAAGGAACAAAATTCAATATGTACATTGCACATTGAATGGCATAGCCCCAGAATGACAGTGGAAATGATGAGTACTTCATCATTGATCTAACCATGTCTAATAACGTCATGTTCATTCTTTCAGAAACACCATTCTGTTGTGGTGTTCCTGGTGTAGTGAGTTGGGATTAAATTCCATGCTCATGCAGGTGGTCCTTGAATTCATAATCTAGGTGCTTTCCTCTTCGATCAGATCGAAGAAGTTTCAGTGATTTACCTAATTGCTTTTCAGCTTTAGCTTGGAATTCTTTAAACTTTCCAAAAAGTTTCAAATTTCTTTTGCATCAAATATAGGTAACCATATCTAGAATAATCGTCAATGAAGGTGACGAAATATTCAAACCCTCCTCTAGCTTGCACATTAAGTGATCCACACACATCAGTGTGTATGAGTTGGAGTGGTTCTATGGCTCTTGAACCCTCTGCAGAGAAAGGCCTTTTGGTCATCTTGCCTTCCAGACAGGATTCACAGACTGGAAGAGAACCAACCATCAATTCTCTTAGAGGTCATTTATTTTCTACTCTATTAATTATATCCAAACCAATATACCCCAATCTTAAATGCCATAGATATGTTTCACTGTCAAAATCAATTTTTAGATGTTTAATAGATCTTGGGTTTGCAACAATAAACATTTCAGAGTTGTATATAGATCGCTCTTTTACCTTAAGTTTATACAACCCATCATTGGATTTTGCATGACATATTCAATACCAGATCTTGATATAACAATCAAATTATTATTAAAAGAAATATCAAAACCTTGTTCATGCAACATAAAAATAATAAAGTTCCCAATTAATAATCACATTACTAATCATAAACTAAAATTTTCTAAGACATTAGTTTTCTTGTTCTAAATAGAAATCTAAAATTTCTAAAATATCAATAGACTAAAAAATTTTAAATTGTTCATTACAAAATTAAAATTCTGAATAAAACTAATGATCATGCTCCATCTCTATCCAGCATCTGGCACACAGTTAACATCTTTGTGGAAAGATTCTTAACCTGCGATGAAGAACAAAAATATAGTCAGTGGCATGTGTGAGTATAATAATCACTGGAAAAATTATATGTAAATCATATTTACCTTCATCTCTTTCAAACGATTAGAGATTGTAGCTTCTTCAGCTTCGTCTATAATCGAGTGCCATATATAATAGGCGTTCTCGATATGTATATATTTTCCTATCATTTCTTCATGCAAGCTATAAAGCAAGCAATAACGAGAAAAATGATTGGACTTACTCCAATCACTATATTTTTCATGTTCTTCATATCCATGTGAAATGGATGGAACTGATGGGGGCTCTTCAACAACTACATTCATTAACTTTTTAGTTTTGAGAATGATCATCATTCCCGAAAACCAACAATGCAATTTAGATCAAATGTGAGAGTTTCAAGGAAGATATCAAGGGTATGTTTAGGAGATGGCATGATTGCTGAAATAAATAAATAATATCACAAAATGAATTTAGCATATATTATGAATATCAACTATTTTTGGAATAGTAAATATGATGCATGAATGCAACAAATTTAAATAACACATAAAAAAAATAATTATTACTAATTCCACAATAAATTAATTTAAAAATTAATGGACCAACCTTTGGGTAGGTTAGACTAATCATAAATTAATTTTGAGATACTTCTCAAATTCATAAGTGAAAACTTAAAATGAACTATTTTCTCTTTTGACTTATGATCAATCGCTTGTTTGGTCAAGATTAAATAGTCCGCTCAAAAGCCTAGTTAAGCTTAGTGAACCCATTATTTTAGATTAATGACTAAACTCAAGAGTGTGCCTTAGGGTCAGTCAAACTTAAAATACATCATCAATCATATTCTATATAGAGTTAACCTTGAATAATAACACAGTCAGAAACCTTCTTTAGGGGGACGCAAACAAAGGCGCCTCGAGGCCCATTCCATGAAACATCAGTGTTAACTAATAATGGAGACCATAGGAGTTATTATTATTACCCCTTCTCCCACTCACTATTTTAGAATATGTGTTTTCTCAAAACATCCTATGCTTTTTAATTAATCAAATTAATTTACCAAATGATATTCTAATAATTACTAATCTCATTAAGCATTTAAATCATTAAACAAGATTTAATCATCTTACTAAAGAGGCCCTTAAACTAACTAGTCAATAAATGCTCTAATTATTGAGAATATCATTTGTCTATCTAATTATTTATCAAATGGGTCTTGAAATTAACACTTAAAATCAATTGTAACGCTTTGTTGTAGATTAATTATATGATTCATTTAATGCATATAATCAAAGAGGACGTTCCTAATTCAAACATGTTTCCACTCGATATGAGATGTATGCTTGAATTGGATATATTGTGTGAGTAGTATGAATGACATGTTATAATGCATGACATTGTTATTAAACACTTTTAATACATTCAAACATTTAAATAAATAAATAAAAACAATAAATAAGTAAATAAATGCGAGCTAGGTGTTTTGGGTAATTCTAGAAAAATTACAACACTTGCAATAATTTACTAAATAAATAAAAATAAAACCAAGGCATCATGTAGAATCTCCATCTCCATCTTTATCGGTGTTTACCCAAAAATGGCTCCTGATGACGTAGCAAGAATTTATTACATGTGGTTGGCACGTGGCAGCGTCAAAGTGGAGGGGTGTTGTTCTCTTATCGACCAGATGTTTACTGCTTCATCAGATCTCGCTTTTAGATGCAACCAGTCTGGTCGCATACTTCAATTGATTTCCTTTAAGATACACAATCTTGTAATAACTACATTTATTATATTTTCTCTTTATTTCCTTGATACGCTGATATTAAGGATAATGAAGGCCCAGTGTCTCATGTAACCCCCCCTGAGCCTATAAATATGAATGAGAGGGCTCAAGGAGGGGACTTTTGATTTTTGAATCTGAATACTCATAGAGAGAAAGCATAGAGTGATCATACATCAAAAAGTTGTAATTCTCATGAATTTTGTGATACTCAAGAACTCTAGTTCTTTGATCACGACATTGGGATTCAACATCAATAAAAACACTAAGTGGACGTAGGTTATTACCACACAGTTGGGGCCGAACTACTATAAATTACTTGTGTCATTTCTTCCCATTTGATTCTCTTCTTAATTGCCTTTTTGCTCTTTGTCATTATTTTGACTCCGTGTCGTTGGCCAAATCAAGGGTCAACATTTTGGTGCTTTCATTGAGAGCTTAATCAAGAAGCTGTAAGAAAATCGAATGGCGAAGACATCCAAGAGAGCTGGACAGGCTGCTGGCGCTGCATCATCTCAACCTCCTCCCCCAAATATGGCTGAAAATGAACCACACTTGGATTTCGAAGATGAAATGGATTATGAGACGCTGAGGGCAACACTAGGCATGTTGCAAGATGAGTTGGCCAATCTGAGGGCCAATCAGGAGAATGCAGCAGAGACCTTGGCGCTGCAGCAAAAGGAGATTGAACGTCAGCGCTAGGAGCTGAACGAGCGGTAGGCAGCATGGACCGTCGGCAGAGAGATGCTACGGCCGCTCTTGAAGCAGCCATTCAATTGGCCCGAGGTCAGGCTACACTGGCCTCACAACTGGATCAGCCACCAAATGCACCACCACAACGGGCCCAAAATCTAAGCCCTCCAATTCAGCCAGTAAGCCCTCAAAGGCCAGAGCAACCACCTGTTGCTTATGATGACGTCCCGATTCGGGATCTTGAGTAACAGCCACATTCTCAAGCTGGTCGCGGCAATCCCCAGCTCCAGAGGAAAAATAGGGCCAGACAGCCTCCCTACAACCCTAGGCGACAAGGGGACGATGAGCCAAATCCACCAAGCAGGGGGCAGCGTCCTTCTGCCAACAAAAGGCATAATGAGTCAGGCTCTACGGTCAAGGGCCCCCCACAGCATAATAATACACGGGGACCCATCGACCAATGCAGGCCTCCCCCTAACACTCAAGAGATGCCAGCCAGAGGAGTAAACAACGTGACCAGTAAGTCGCGCCATAGTCGGTCGCAGTTTAGAGACGGCCATGACTATAACAAGGCCGATTCCAGGAGAAGGAATGCTGGTCGTGGTCAGGATGAAAGAGGTGGGGACAGGAACCCCCCACCAAGAGACAATAGACCTATGAGCCATAACACTGGGGGGCAACCCAGACAGCATAACATATTTGATAAGCTAGGCGTTAGTGAGCAAAGGCACCGAGATGATGACTTGAGAGACATACTCAACGACAGGCGCGAGAGACACAATGAGTACGCTCATCTAGCACCAATCGCCCCAGCAATCCCAGCCGCGGTTCAGGCTTAGATTGATGCTCTGAACCAGGCAGTGCAGCAGCTAATCGGGAGCCGAACATCCCACATATAGTATGACTGGAGGAGAGGCACTCCGTTTGTGCAGAGGATTGTTGTGGCAGAAACCCCCAACAAGTTCAAAATGACAGTACTGCCAAACTTTGATGGATACGGGGACCCAGTATCTCACGTGAACAAGTTTGAGATACAAATGGATATTCAAAAGGTGTCGGACGATGCCCGCTGTAGGATCTTCCCCGCCACCCTAGTCGACACTGCCCAGGAGTGGTTCTTTAAGTTCCCTCCTGCTAGTATAGTATCGTGGGAAATGTTCGTAAAGGAATTTTACGGACAATTCTACGTGGGTCGCGTACACCCCACTGAGGCCAACCAGCTAGTGGAGATACGCCAAAAAGAGGGAGAGCCCCTAAAGGAGTACATCCAGCACTTTATGCGAGCAGTGGCTGAAGCCAAAACAGTGGGAGACAAGGGCAAGATGATGGCCCTAACTGTTGGGGTTAGGCACCATTCTTCTCTCTGGAACAGCCTAAGAAATAATGGGTTAAAGAGTACCCAGGAGTTTTTGGATCGAGCTGATCGATACATCAAGCTCGAAAATGCGATTGCCAACAAGGGGAAATCGCCTACTAAAGACAAGGGACCGAAGGAAAAACCTGCCAAGGCCTCCAACGGGTCGGATAAACCCAATGGCAACGGCAAAGGCAACGGGAACAGAAATGGCAGAAATGGTGGAAAAAGGGCGGGCAATGAGCTGTCAACATCTGAGAATAAGCGCCCCAAAGGCAACAGATATGAGCTGAGATTCACCAACTATATGACCCTTGTCGAAAGTAGGGCAGAGGTCTACCAGGCGACCAATGCCAATGTCCCCTATAAGCGACCAGCTTCTATAAGGAAAGATATCTCCAAGAGAGATACCACAAAATTTTGTCGCTTTCACAACGACTACGGACATGACACCAATGAGTGTAACCATTTGAAGGATGAGATCGAGTTCCTGATCAAGCAGGGACACCTAAGGAGATATGTATGAGCCGCAGAAGGGTCTCAGCGAGAGGCTCAAGGTGGCAACGAGTACGCGCCTGCACGCCAACACTCGCCACCTTTACAGCCAGCTCCTGTGGCAGGAACGTTACTCACCATCTGTGGCGGCCCACATATTGCAGGGGATAGTGGAAAGGCAACAGAGCGATACGCTCGGACTTTACGCCACGACTAGGACATCGAGATGATGAGTGTGGAGGATCGAGGACCAAAGAAAGCTCGAACAGAGGAGGAGTTGATAGCTTTCTCTAAAGACGATGCCCAGCACGTCTGATTTCCACACTCCAATCCGCTAGTCGTTGACGTCCAAATTGCCAACATGATGGTTAAAAGGGTGTTGGTTGACACTGGAAGCTCAGTAAACATCTTGTACAAGTCTTCATTGGAAAGGATGAAGTTGTCTGTCAAGGACCTGGAGCCATGCAACCAAACCATATATGGTTTTTCTGGCAAAGGGCTCGACCTGACAGGGTCGATTAGGCTCCTAGTTACACCAGGAATTGCACCTGCAAACAGGACATTACTCACTAATTTCATAGTAGTTCATTGTCCTTCAGCGTATAATGCTGTAATTGAAAGGCCAATTTTGGTCGACCTGCGAGCCGTTACCTCGATATGGCACCTTTCCATGAAATTCCCAACCGACGCAGGGGTAGGATGCGTGATGGGAAACCAGCGGGAAGCGAGGGAGTGCTACAACGCCTCGATATCTAAGGCGAAGAAAGGTGTATCGAGGGAAGTTGCCAAAAAAGAGTTACAAACGACTATTGATGTACAAGCCCAATCAGGTGATGGTGCCACCAAATAGGGCGTTGCCCAAAGTAAGGACAGAGATTTAGATCCTCGCTTTGGGGATTTTTATGGAGAGATAGGACCCATCGAGGACCTTGAGGAGGTCCAACTCGATGAAGAAGATCCGACCAGGGTTGTGAAAGTTGGTAAAAACTTACAGACAACAACAAAGCAAGCACTGGTGGAATTTTTGAGGAAAAACCAGGAAGTTTTTGCCTGGTTACATAAAGACATGGTTGGAATAGACCCTGCAGTCATTATCCATGTCCTGAACATAGATAAGAGTTTTCCACCAGTGCAACAGAAAAGGAGGCTGTTCGACAAAGACAGATCAAAAGCTCTAAAGGAAGAAGTTGAGAAGCTAAAGGAGAATGGATTCATCCGGGTAGTGTTTTATCCATCCTGGGTCTCTAATCTTGTACTGGTTCCAAAGTCGAATGGAAAGTGGAGAACTTGCGTGGATTTCACAGACCTTAATAAAGTTTGCCCTAAGGATTGTTTCCCACTCCCTAGAATTGACCAACTGGTCGATGCCACTGCAAGGCATGAGATCCTTTCATTCATGGATGCATACTCCGGGTACAATCAGATCAGTATGCATCCCCCTGATGAGGATCACACTAGCTTTCGGACCGATACAGGGCTTTACTGTTACAAAGTAATGCCCTTCGGTTTGAAAAATGTTGGTGCGACTTACCAGCGACTAGTCAATCACATGTTCAAGGAGCTGATCGGAACAAACATGGAGGTGTACGTTGATGACATGCTGGTTATGTCGAAGAGGGTAGAAGGACATATAGGGGAGTTGCAAGAGTGCTTCAACGTCTTGAACAAATATCAGATGAAGCTAAATCCCCTCAAGTGTTCCTTCGGAGTTGGGTCAGGGAAATTCTTGGGATTTATAGTAAACTCGCGAGGAATTGAGGCCAATCCTGAGAAGATCAAAGCCTTGGTCGATATGAAATCGCCAACAAAAATCAAGGATGTTCAAAGTTTAACCGGAAGAATTGATGCTCTCAGCAGATTTATTTCCAAATCGACGGACAAATGCGTCCCATTTTTTAATCTACTTAGAGGCAACAAGAAGTTTGAATGGATGGAGGAGTGCGAGCAAGCTTTTCAAGCTTTAAAGGCGCACATTTCGCAACCACTGATTCTATCAAAACCAGTTCATAAAGAAACTTTGTTCATCTACTTGGTGATCACAGAATACGCTGCTAGTGCTGTTCTAGTAAGAGAGGAAGAGGGTGTGCAAAAGGTCGTTTATTATGTAAGCAAAAGTCTAATAGGGGCAGAACTGTGGTATCCACCTATTGAAAAATTAGCATATTGCCTAATCTTATCCTCCAGAAAGTTGCAGCCATACTTCCAAGCTCACCCAATCACAGTTTTGACCGACCAACCTCTACGGTAAGTTCTGCAGAAGCCAGAAGTCGCAGGTCGATTGTTGAAATGGGCGGTGGAACTCAGGCAGCTTGATATCACTTGTTTACCACGAACAACAATAAAAGGACAAGCTCTGGCCGATTTTGTCGCAGAACTCACCGAACTTCCAGATAGCGAGCAGCCAGAAGAGTCTGGAGAGCCTGAACCTCAAAGCCAAACTCCCTCATGGAAGTTGTTCACGGACAACTCTTCTAATGAGAATCATGCTGGAGCCGGAGTGATTTTGATAATGCCTGAAGGGCATCAATTTCACTGCGCGATTAGATTCAACTTCACGACGTCCAACAACGAAGCAGAGTATGAGGCGCTGCTCGCAGGATTACGGTTAGCTAGAAGCATGAACATAAAGTCACTTGATATCTACAGTGACTCTCAGTTAGTAGTCAATCAGATCATTGGGTAATACCAGGCCCGAGGTTTAAAAATGGTCGCTTACTTGAATAAAGTGAAGGATCTATTGGCCCAGTTTGATAAGTACACTCTCCAGCAAGTACCTCATGACCAGAATTCAAACGCTGATGCTTTGGGCAAACTAGCAAGTGCGAAAGATGCTGACACCCTAAACATAGTGCCAGTTGAACGACTATCTACGCCAAGCATCCAGGCAGAAGAGGCCTCTTCGATGATTCAGGTGGCGGATACATGGATGGCACCTTACATGGATTACCTGACGAAGGGTGTGTTACCAATGGACAGAAACAAAGCCAGAGCCCTCCAGCGGCAAGCTGCTAGGTATGTCCTGGTCGATGGAATCTTGTACCGAAGGGGATACTCAATGCCACTCCTCAGGTGTATTTTGAAAGAGAAGGCCAAAGAATTGATGAAAGAGGTCCACGAAGGCTTTTGTGGGGACCATGCTGGGGGCAGAGCTTATCAAAAAAGATCCTAAGGAAAGGATACTTTTAGCCAACAATGAATGAAGACTCGATGGAATTTGTGCGGAAATGCGACAAGTGCCAGAGGTTCTCCAAAATTCCGTGAGCGGCCCCTAATGAACTAAAACAAATGCAAAGTCTGTGGCCATTCCCAGTCTAGGGTATAGAGCTAATCAGATCATTGCCCACAGGAAAGGGCGACGTCAAGTACGCTGTAGTGGCAGTTGATTACTTCACAAAATGGGCCAAAGCTAAGCCACTTGCAACCATAACGACCAAGAAAGTGTTGGATTTCGTAGTTAAAAACATTGTGTGTCGCTATGGATTGCCAAGAAAAATTATCTCAGATAACGACACACAGTTTGATAGTGATCTGTTCACGGATTTTTGCGAACAACATGGAATTATCAAGAGCTTTTCTTCAGTTGCTCACCCTCAAGCAAATAGGGCATGGCCAGAGCAATTGCCTGAAGTCCTTTGGTCGTACAGAACATCCCATCGAACAGCAACAGACCATACTCCATTCTCCCTAGTTTATGGATATGAGGCTATGCTGCCTATCAAATTAGATCCGTCATCACATCGGAGAATGACATACGATCAAGGCTCTAATAGCCAGCTATTGATGGAATCTCTAGATTTGATCGACGAAAAGCGCGAGCAAGCCCAACACCGAGTAGCAGCTTACCAACAAAAGGTCGCCTGGTATTTCAATTCTAAAGTACGTTGAAGGAAATTCAATGTCGGAGATCTAGTACTCAGAAGGGTTTTCCTCAACCCCCGCGACCAGGCCGCTGGAGTACTCGGACCTAACTGGGAAGAACTGTACCAAATCGAAGAAGTCCTCCATCCAGGCACTTACAAACTTGCTCACTTAAATGGAGATCTCATTCCTCGCTATTGGAATGGAGAACACCTGCGCAAGTACTATCAATAAACAATTCTTCCTAAAGAATTGGCTTGAATAAATTTTACTTTTTACAAGTTATGAAAAAGGGTTGGTCATTTTATGTGGCTGATCGCTTATAAGTGTAAGATCATTTTGGTGATCACTCGTACAGACACGATTTGTCCATTTATTACGAGAAATAAAAGGGACTGTGCGCAGCTAGTCAATCTTGCCAACTATTGTATTTATTACAAGTATTTGCTCATTGCGTGTGTTGTTTTGCTATATTATCATTTTAAATTTCTCTTACGGTAGAAATGTTCGAACAGATCCCAGTCAAGGTAAGTGACCGAGGACCTAAAGCTCCTCAATCATTTGGGGGGCATATAAGGTATCTAGTAAGCAAAGCATATCAAAAGGTATGTAAACACATGAGCAAAATAAGTGAAAGCATGCTAGGGTACTTAAAGTATTTTTCAAAATTTTGTTATTTTGTCAAATCAATCCAAAGTACTATTCTAAGTTCGGTCATGCGAACAGATGTTATAATAAATGCAAGTATTATAATACCAAAAAATAATTCTTTTACACCGCGAGCAGTACTGCTTTGATGTAATTGTCTGATTAAAAGGAAAAAAGCTGCCCATGCAGCAATAAAAATTAAAAAGAAATTGTCTTTACATCACAACCTATAGGTCGTGTATTTAAAAGATAATAAAATAAAGAGAAAAATAAAAGACTACGAGGCTGGAGGATCTTGAGGAGTGTCCTGGTCGACAGTAGTGCCAGCTTCATTGTCTGCGCTGTCAATCCCCGTTGCTAAGGAAATTTCTGGGGAAGTAGGAATTTTGGCTCTTTCTTCTTCCTCCAGGCGAATAGTGCAACGGGTTATTTGAGTTCGTCTCAAGCGCTCGGACAGATAGCTAAATTCAACCTTACGATTATGCTTCCAAAACTCATAAAAGCAAAGGTGGGTGGCTTCCCTATACTTCTCCAAGTTTCTGGCATTTTTCTCCTGAAGCTCCTTAACACGCCCCTCTAGCTCCTCAGTTTCCTTCCTGCTCACAATCAGATCGACCTCAAGTTTTTTGGATTCTTGGTAGTTGAGTTTGGCACAGTCCCTGAACTTTTCTTTGTCTTCATTAGATTTGGTCAGGGTAGCCCGGCACTCCAACAACTCTTCGGTCAGCTTGGCTTTTTGCTCGAGCAGCTCATTGTTCTGGTTGGTCAATTCTGTGTTTCTCTCGAGCAGTTCAGCATACTTCCCCTCGAGCACCTTCACCACCTCAATGTGCTTGGCGTCAAACTCTTTGGTCTGGGTGACCAAAGTCCCCGTACGACGCCAACCAGCAGTGATAGTCAGCAATCCCTGCGATCAGATAAAAGAGGTAAGATGATGGCAGAAATTGACAAAGTAAAATGACTCAACATTAGAAAACATCTTACACTAGCTATCTCGTTCAACCCTCGGTTTATTATTTGGTCGGCCTCCATGGAGCTGGTGCCGACGATGGCCTCTTGGCTACATTTATGCTTAGAGAGTTTGTATATTCTCTCCTTCGAAGGGGTTGAGTGTGGCGTGGCTGGTCGGTAGGCGCCGGAGGGGCAGAGTGCTGGTCGACATGTGCAGTTGGAGATGGTTGGTCGAGTGGAGAAGGAGGTGGTATCGTTTCCCTTGTGGGAGGTGGCGTGTTCTCCTTCGAAGAAGCAACTGCTGAAGGACCCTCGGTCCGGGCCTTCTTTGAAGCAGCTCTGCTGCTTTCTCCGCAGACCCTCTTGTTGTCTTTCTTCCTACTCGAGGGAGTAGCAGCAGCAGTGTAGTGATCGAACATATCTTCAGAAGACATACCTGCAAGTAAGGAAGCATCGCGAACCGTTAGACAATAAGCATAGATGGAAATGAAAGTAAAGACGAGGAAATTATAAGTAAAGTACTCGTGTTATAACTACTGGTCGCTATATTACTTACTGAACTACTGCTACACTCACTCACTGCCTGGAAGAAATCTGAATATAAATTTGGAGTATACTTAAAGTTGTCATCCCCATCAAATAAATGACAGGGAATGGGCAAACTGTCTAAGAATGAGAAGACAGTACTGTTCTCATCTGAAGACTCGTCGGTAGGTGCAGGGGGTTCAGAAGCTTTCTTTTTTCCCTTTCCCGAAGGGGAAGGGGGCGCGGCCGCTTGTGGGGTACTGGAGGGTTCCCTGATTGTCACTCCAGTTGGTATCCACCTTTGAGGTTGCGACACGTCTGGGTGCTGCTCAGGAATTTCTCCACCAGTCGCACTCCCCGTCATTGACTCCCTCACATCCTGGTGAGGTGCCAGAAGCCCGACCAGCCTCAGGTTGGCTTCAGCGACCAGCTGTTTGTCGTTTTTCTCTCCATCACTCATGCTTCCCAGTAGAGCTGCTCGAGCCTCAATTTCTGGAGTAGGAGCCGGTTGCAGCCATGGACCTGAAATGTGCTAATTTTCTAAGGAGAATGCAGATAAAATACAAGGAAAATAAGCAACCAAGAAAACGAAAAAGTTACCTCCTTGGGTGAAGGCTAGGTTATTGGCGACCAGGTCAGCGGTTGAAAAGTACACCTGGTAGTAATTTCCTACATTAGACTTGTAGGTAGTCCCACTCAGGAAGGTGCGGGTCAACTCCTGGTGGAAAAAATGGAAAAACCCCGTGTTGTCCTGGTTGGGGTTAGATTTGAGATCGAATAGGTAGTTAATCTCACGAGGAGAAGGAACAGGCCATTTTTTATGGCTGTAAAGGATATAGAGTGCCGAAAGCATTCTATACCTGTTCTGGGTTATTTGGAAAGGAGCGACCCCGAAATAATTAGCCACTCTTTGAAAGAAAGGATGTTGAGGCAGGATTGCTCCTACCTCAATGTGACACCTCGACCAGGCATTGAAGGTGCCACCAGGCAGGTTTGCCTGTTGGTCAGTGGTAGGAAGGAATAAAGAAACCCTAGAAAGTCCGTACTTTCTGAGGAAATTATTTATCATCCTAGCAGTGATTGTGCTAGGAGGAGTAAGGTACCATTCGACGTCTAGTCGAATGGCGTTGCGGAGGTGGGCCTGTGTTTAAATTTTAGAATCAGCGGTTTCGGTTCTACCACTGGTCAAAGGAATTTCTGCTCGAGGAGCGGGCTGATTTTCAGAAGGTTTTGAGGATTTCTTTTTATGGGCAGTGGACTTTACTCTACCAATATTTGATGAACTAGAAGGTCTGTTGGGTGGAATTCGAAAAAAAAAAGGGATTTCTGGGATGAGTAGCGACGACTGTTTTTCGTCCACGAGCAGTTGAGCGAGCAGGTCATTGTCTATTGGCCTCTCACCTCCGCACGGATCTTGCATGAAAATCTGCGAATAGAGAAGGGGAGATGAGAATCTACGGCCTAAAAACTTGTGTTAAGAGTTGGAATAACGTTGCTCGCGTATAAAAGTTAAGTTCTTATACGACCAGCAACATTCTAAAAAAAACACTAAATTATATACGAGCAGTTTGGAAAACGGATCAAAAAGCATAAGTAAAAAGTTTTTCAGGAAAGACTTTTTCGACTCCGAAGGGGCGGGAAAAACTCAGTTTTTCTACAAGCTTAAAAATCAAATGTTTACTTCGATTTTACGCCCTAAATTCATGATCCTAACTACCGAACCAATTCCTAACCCCAGCAAGATGTTATTTTCCTACCATATCTAGCACATATCAACATACCCATTTACCCCGAAACCATTTTGCAAGAATTGACAGAGATATTCAAGAACTCAGAAATAAAAAATGAAGGAAAAACAGGCATTGCACTGCACAACGTAACAGAAAAGAATCGATTAGAGGACTTCCTTGGATTAAGAATCGAGAAGATTTCAGAAAATCGGACAGGCGCACTGTGGATCAATGAACTTTTCTGGGCTTAGTTTTGCTTGGTTCTTCAGAGTTCTTGAGGGCAAAGGATTCGGTAAAGGGTAAAAATTTAAAAGGATGGGTTATTTATATTGATCGTGGCACTGTAAAAGAGGTAATCATGGAATTACTTTATCAAGGCCTGGGGAAGTGCAACAGCCGTCAGACAACTTTTGGGAAACTGAAAAGACATGATTGGTTGCCTTTTTCGAAAAGGCATGGATGGCTCTAACAGATTTGGTGGGGTATGCGAAGGGTCAGTTTCCTAAGTTTACTTTATGCTAGTCGCAGTAAAATAAACTTGGGGGGCAAATGTTTACCCAAAAATGGCTCCTGATGACGTGGCAAGAATTTATTACATATGGTTGGCACGTGGCAGTGTCAAAGTGGAGGGGTGTTGTTCGCCTATCGACCAAATGTTTACTGCTTCATCAGATCTCACTTTTAGATGCGACCAGTCTGGTCGCATGCTTCAGTTGATTTCCTTTAAGATACGCAAGCTTGTAATAACTACATTTATTATATTTTCTCTTTATTTCCTTGATACGCTGATATTAAGGATAATGAAGGCCCATTGGCCCGTGTAACCCCCCCTGAGCCTATAAATATGAATGAGAGGGCTCAAGGAGGGGACTTTTGATTTTTGAATCTCAATACTAATAGAGAGAAAGCATAGTGTGATCATACATTAAAAAGTTGTAATTCTCCTAAAGTTTGTGAAACTCAAGAACCCTAGTTCTTTGATCACAACATTGGGATTCAACATCAATAAAAACACTAAGTGGACGTAGGTTATTACCACTCAGTTGGGGCCGAACCACTATAAAATACTTGTGTCATTTCTTCCCGTTTGATTCTCTTCTTAATTGCCTTTTTGTTCTTTGTCGTTATTTTGACTCCGTGTCGTTGGCCAAATCAAGGGTCAACAATGGGTCTTCTATTATTTTTATGTCATCTAGCCCATTTTGAATTATAAATTACTTCAATAATTTTAAACAATCGTTTAAAATATTGAACTTGGTTAATAATTTTAAACAGGAGAGCCTGAGGCGTTGGGCAGCCGTGGGGCTGGGCGCCTGGTGCGCACGTGCACAATAGGCAGGGGCTGTGGGGCTTATGCGCAAGGAGCCTGGGCTCGGGCTAAGGCATGCTGAGAGGGTCTCGGCAACCTTTGGGGCTCTGGATTACACTTTTTCCAATTAATCACACTATTGCAGAAAATTAAATTACAAAAAATCCTATGCCCCATATGGCTTACAATTTTGTAGATCTAGAAAAATAAGAACAATTCCTAAACTCAAAACACCATATAATTAACGACTCTTAAGAACATACATTCACCAAAATAAGCTTACATCCATTCATCACATATTACGATAATATAAGAATGCATATTATACCAACACAGTAATTAATGCATGCAGAGATTAATGACTGCTCTGGTACCAATTTTTGGTAACTGGTTTACCATGTGCGCTGCGGAAAGCAGGGGGTGTTGGGCCCAGAGATTTTAAAAAAAAATTATTTAAACAAACTTTAAATAATCGGATCCATTAACATGCAAAAAATTTATCATGGAGAAATAAAAAGATGAGGATTTACCAGTTGAAGAACAATCAAGAATCCTTGCTATCTTTTTGTTCTCCAACGAACATCCAATCCAAAGAAATTCTTCAAAATACTCAAACCAGGATCTTCCAAGATATATCTCTACACCTCAAGACGTGTGTGGGCAAGTAGAGTAATGGTAGGATACAATTTATGATTCACAAGATATTCTCAGCACATGAGATCTAAGAATATTATGTATGAGACAATTTCCAGGGATAGAGAAAAATAATACGATCTAGTTTCTTTCTGTCAAAAGTCTTTTGTTAAAAACTATTTCCTTCTGATAAATTTATAAAAGAATTAATTAAATTTTTTAAATTAAAAATTCAAATTATAAATCAATTATTAAATAAATAAAAGAAATACCCAAGACCCATTCTTGGACCTTGTTATACGCCAACTACAATGCATGCACTGTAGTTGGCGTGTAACACATCTCTGATTTCAGGGATGCGTTCCAACTATTTTCTTTTAATAATTATTTATTAAAAAATATCTAAACAAGATAACTTATTTATCGGATTAACTAAAGAATAAATATCCTTTCAAATTCAAATCCAATTTGAATTATCATAAATATCTTTTTCACATTATTTAAATAAATAAAGCTAATTAATTCAAAATTAACTATCTTAATTATTTAAATGCTATTTTCAAAAATAAAAAATTAATTTTTGAAAAATCTAATTAATAAATTAATTAATTTTTCACAATTACATATTTGACCCTGAAGAATAAATTTCTTCCAAATATGTCATTTTTCTGATTTTTTCCAACTACAACTCTTGCCTTGAATAATGTTGATAGAGCCATCTCGTAGACCTATGGACCTATAATTTAGCTCTAATAAATTTAGATTATTAATTAAGATTGTTTAATATAATAGCCTTAATTTATTATTCTCAATATTATTCCACTAAAAATATGCGATTGCACTCTTGTAATTATAAACATTTATTTATTGAGTACTTTTAAATATAAAAAAAGTGTCCATCGATTTAATCACTACAAACAATTCAATCCTCTATTAATGGTTCATAATCAAAGTAGGAATTAATTACCATTTAACATCTTTAATTATATCTTGTTTCCTTAAGTACCATTAACTTTAATAGTGAAGGTTAATTCATAAACTGATTTATGAATTTGAGCTCAATAACCGTTCAATTCCAAAAGCCAATCCTTAAAAGAACCATTATTCAATTCCTCTCAGAACGGTATAGATTACAAATCAGTATAATATGTCCCCAACCATTTACATCAATGAGTTCCCAAAACAAAAGTTTTTAGCCTGGTCATTCTAACAAACCATAACGAATGAATCAAAGAACTCATATGACATAAACACGAGTTCATAATAACTTCAGGATTAAGATCAATTTGTATATGATTATCTTATTGATATGTTTAATTAATACTTATAAAGTAAACATTATTAATAAGTATTAATAACATATCGTGTCTCGTTCATGTATAACCACTTTTTACAAAGTACATCCACTAATATGTATTACTACATCAGTAATCCGGATCTAGATTACATGTATTCATAATACTAGTGAACCTTACTTACAGTATTTAATCCAAAGATTCCACATAACTTTGTTTTACTGCGAACTGTTTAAATTCGTTCCCTACAATCTTAGTCCTCTCGTACCAATACAAGATTGTAGTCACAATAACGAATTTGAGAATTTTATGATATTCATATAATATTATTCTAATAATAATAATCAACAAACAATATATGCAAAAATTGATTTCAATTATTTATTTCATAAAACATTTTTCAAAACATATGCTTTAAAGGGCACTAATCCCAACAACATGGACCTTCCCCGATGAATGGGAGAGTGGGGACTATCTCCGAAGGACCCCACCTAGGGGGCATGTAATGTCCTACTAATCCAGGACCGTTACACTTTGTGTTTAAAATAGTGCATAACTCAATAGGTGAGTCATTTGGACTCAAAAGTGTAATTAAAATTAAACGATTGTTTAGGTATTAAAAATTTTGGTTAATAAAATTAAAATTTTTATTAAAAGGTTTGAATATATACATGGGATCCTAAAAGTTTATAAATAAATTATAGTTATATTAAATATTACTAAAATAGTCGACCTAAGCTGCAAAACTGAACTAATGTTCTCTGTTCCTCAAAATAACTTGATTGTGATGGCCAAGCAAGCCGAATATGTACGCTGTAATGTCCCAAAGTTCCTAATAAGACTTAGTATCTTGATTAGGGGCTGTGAGGGCATTATTTGATTATTATGTGATTTAATTGATTAATTATGTGATTGTGTGAATTGCATATGCTATATTATTATATGACTAATATTGCATGTTTAAGTGTATTAAATGTGCGTAAAAGGGCCTGCTTTTATTTAAAGGGGTATACATGTAATTTTGACTCGTTGAGGGTATATTTTTTATTATATGGTGATATTATGATTGAGACCACATTATTATGTGAATATATATCTGAAATATTCGATAGGAGTCGATCCTTTTGAGCATGATATCAATTTAGTCAGAACATGGATTAATACCCAGCTCGGGGTGAGCCAATGGGTATTTTGGTAATTCAGTGGGTTACCGAGACTCATTGCAGTATGAGACATGTTTAGGGGAAAATAGTGATATTCCGGGCTTGGCAGAATTATCTGGGAATTATGAGTAATACAGAGTTAGAGAGTCGAAATGACGTTTTTGCCATTGAGGGGCTTTGAAAGGGATTTAGGTGAGTGGGGGTATTTTGGTCATTTGGACCATTGGCTTAAGTTAACTCTGCTGTGTTTATTAACTTAGAATTTAAAAAAATTATCTCTCTCCTATCTCACGTTCTCTCTCACTCTCTCTCTAAGTTGCTTTGAATTTTTGAAGAAAACTCTTGATTCTTTGAGTATTGAGACAATTCTTGGTGGGAATTGAAACTATAGTTGGGTTTGGAAGCTGTTAAGCTTAGTAATCATTTGGGAAATCATTCATAGCAGAGGTAAATTCAAGTTTCTGAATTTTTAGTTTTGGTTTATAAAGTTTTCTTGAATTTTGAGTTTCAATGGTGTTTTGGTTGAATTTAGAAGTTGGTTTTTATGTTTCTGAGTTGTTGAGACCATTTCCATGGTTAATTTAGAGTAAAACTGTGTTTTGGGAAGATTGCGATTTATGAAATCATAAGAAAATCTGGGTTCGCAGAGTCGCGCCGCAGTGTTTTTCTTAGGGCGTCGCGGCCTACATGAACTCACTGGCACACGTGGTGCCTCGAACTACCTTAGTGCCGCAGTGCGTGTCTAGTAGTTTTGAGCTGGAAGCTCTCTGCCTAGTTGAGCGTCGCGACCATTTTAAGGGTGAGTCGTGGCTCAAATGGGGGAAAATAGCCAGATTTTATTTTGGGTTGCAGGAACCCAAACTTAAGGGCTTGGGAATGATTCTACTACCTGGTTTAGTAGAATTCAAGGTCCTAGAGGCTAGGGCTTTGTCCAAAAGCCTTTATAGATTAATTTCTCGATACTTGTACCTTGTTTTGGTTGTGACTAGGGTATACTGTTAGGATCAAGAGGAAAGGATCGCGCTCGAGGTCGCTATACGTGTCTCGTTAAGGACTTGAGGTAAGAAAATTGCACCCGGTTTGTGCTTAAGGCTTGGCCTAATTATCGAACATGGTTATAGCCATGCTTAGTATGTTTTATTAAACATGTTTGACTATGCTGTGCATATCTATACTAAATGATGAATGTATATGTGTTATATTTGATTGAAAGGCTCAACTTAAGAGTCGAGGGAGGCAATAGTGTGTTGAACGCAAGCTGATGAGGTTAGGCCAACCCGAAAGCGTGATATACGCTTGAACAGCGCTATGACCGCCTAAAATATAAAGCGCCAGGTACGCTTGGCTAGCCCTAAGACTGGTTATATAGGGAATAGGGCAAGGGGACTTGGTATGGCTCTATAATCACTTATCTGGATTGAATGCATGTACGAGTAGGGATATTACTATTGGCAAAACTTATACATGATCTTGTTTATTTTCACGTAAATCATATATTAAACAAATTGATATAAGACAACCTAGAACATGTTTCTACAATTGAATTTAAACAGAGATAATGATAAGAACACTTACATTATACCCAGCGGAATGTATTAGTCATCCCTTTAGTTTCTCTAACCCTTGAATCCTTTCTGTCACAGGGTATCACCAAGAAACTGGATCTATCTTCAAATTTCTTCACAGCCTTCCAAAGTATCATTAGAATCACCTAGACTAGAGTGGGTGATTCTCAACACATGAGATAGATACAAAGAGAAGAAGAATAGAATATTGAGGCTTAGAAAAGGACTAATGTTGTAGAGAGAATCTAAAACCTAGAACATCAAAACTAGATCTTCAGATCTTCTGTCAAATCGCCTCAATCATCTTTTTAATATGATTTAAACTCTCACTTAGCATTCCTTTTATAGGCTCAATTAGGTCATTTATTTTAATTAAAAAAATCAATAAAATAATATATAATATTAGTCATTAGGTCGAAATTCTCATGGACTTTAGGCCCATGAAATTTCTCATTTAATTATAAGCTCATTAGACTTAAAATCAAGGTATGTATTATTTTCTATTGATTAATTAATTAAATAATGATTTAAATCCTTTATCAAATTAATTATTTATAATTTAAACCTTGATTTAAACTTATTTATTAATTTAGACACCAATTTGTCTTAATTAATAATTCTGTCCTAAAATCTCTTTTCTTCTCTAAATTGCATAACTCTATGAATCTATCAAAAATTGGCCTGGTCAACTTTGATAATTCTAATTTATAATTAAATTAATTAATTGAGACTATCTAGATGATTTTATCCAAGGTACAGTGGGGACCATGGGCCTATGAAATCAAACTCCAATAAGTTATCATAAATTTAACAAATAAATTTACTAACTTGTTAATTCCTCGTGACTCCACTAAAGACTCATAATTGCACTATTGAATTCATAGAACACTCTATAAGCAATATAGATACGTTATTAATTATCCATTTTTACAACCATAATTGTCACTCAATCCTCTATAGACGATTTGCAATGAGATGGGACTAAAATATCGTTTTACGGCTCATTGTATTTTATCCTTAAAACACTTAGTTTATTGTAAATGATATTGCAATAAACTAATATTAATTATCGAAATGAGATCTCTATCATTTAGCACCTTGAACCAAACTAAAAGGAAACCATCGTTTTACTTCATCATTAGAAGCTATAGATGTTCATATCTATGATTAAAACTCCCACTCAATTATACTACCGAGTTCCTAAGATGTAAGTATGGGCTAGTCCGTAGGGTAAGCTGGTAACGAACAAGTCAAAGAACTCAAATAATACAATCAGTTAGAATACTAACCACTCAGAATTGAGATTGAATTGACCTATGGTCAACTATATCATATGACTAGAATAGATAATAATGGTATATTTACTTATCCTTTCTACTGTCAATATCGATCCAGCCCGATGTAACAAATACATCCAATCTTATATTCTTTGCTAATTATCTAGAAAGAACATAACACTACAATGTGTAAGTAAATCATATCGTAAATTGGCAAGTCAGTGTAAATCTTGTGCACTGGCTAATCTTAGGACTAACTTATGTTTGTACATATTATCTGTAACGTTCCAAATTACCTAATAAGGCTTAGGGCCTTGATTAGGGGGCCATGATGTCAAATTATGGAAATTATGTGATTATATGATAATTATATATGTTTATCATTATGTGATTCTGTGACTTATATTATAATATGACTTGATATGCATGTTTAGGTGTATTAAATATGCATGTGGACCCATTTCTGTTTAAAAGGGAAATTTTTGTAATTTGGCCCGTTATGGGTATGTTTGGCATATATGTGATATATGTGTGGGACCACATTATTATGTGGATATATTTGGGTTACTCGGCATGAGACGATTCTAGGGAGTAGGCTATTGGGAAAGTCACAACGTGACCAATACTTGACTCGGGGTAAGTCTAGGGGTATTTAGTACATTACCAGGATATTGGGTAATGTGAATGAATGTTTGAGGATATATTTGGAGTTAGTGAGATCAGGAGGAAATTTTGGGGATTTTGACTATTTGGCCCCCAGGGACGTTTTTGGGTTCCCCGAGCTTTGGGATTTGCTTAAGGTTACTTAAGCTTGAAGTAACCTGATAGAAACAAATAAAAATAACGTTCAATTTTCTCTCTCTCCCGTTCTCCTTTTGGCGTTCGATAGCATTTTTGAAGGAAACTCGAGTTTTAGGGCTCAGATTCAAGCAAGGTTAGAGTCATAACAATTCTAGGGAAGATTAGAAGCTTGTTAGCCGGAGGAATTTAGCTGGAAAACAACATAATCAGAGGTAATCTATGTTTTAAGTTTATGAGTTTTGTTTCCTTAAGCTTGGATTGGATTTTATGATTTTGATGAGTTTTAATATGAAGGAAAGTCAAGTTTTGTTTCCTGGGATGTACCATTGATGTTTTGGGATTGGATGGTTGGTTTGGTACGGATTTGGGGTGAGTTTTAGGTGAATTTATTGCTGAGAAAGCTGGGTTTGCGGGGTCGTGCTGCGACCCTGTTCATGGGCTCCGCGACCCTCATGAACCCAGGAGCCTGGGTAGCTACCTGAACCGATGTCGCGCCATGTCGCTCATGGAGCTGAGCCGTGGCCCATGCCCAGAGGTTTTGGGATGGGGCTTTCTGTTTGTGAAGAGTCGCGACCCTAATTGGGGGTGCCACGGCGTTAATAGATGATTTTGGCCAATAAGTGTGTTGAGTGCGAGAACTCAAACCCTAGGGCTCAGGATCGATTCTACTACCCGGTTTAGTAGGATTTGACATCTCGGAGGCTAGGACTCGGTCCGTAAGCCTTTATTTGCTCGTTATTGATGGGATTTTATACTTGGTTATGACTAGGTTATCGCTAGGGGCTCAGAACCGGGATCGTGCTCGAGGGTCGTTCATTTGTAACCTGTGCTTGGACTAAAGGTAAGAAAACTGCACCCGGTATGTGATACATGCGATTATGGATTGGCCCGAATTGTTGAACAGGAACATGAATACGGCATGAAAGCCTGAGAATGTGCATGATTATGATTATGCTTGTGATTATTGATTAAGCATGTTGAATGCTTTGTATTTGGATATTTGATATATGATATATGTTGTTCTGCATTATCTAATTGAGAAAGGCTTGACTTATCAATCAAAGATGACAATAGAGCTGAGCGCTGGTCGTAAAGCATTGATTTATCAGTCAAGGACGGCAATAGTGTTGAGTGCTAGTCGTAAAGCATTGACTTATTAATCAAGGGTATCAATAGTGTGCTAAGCGCTGGTCGTTATGGTTATGCTTAACAAGGAGTGCATCATACACTTGACTGACCTATTGGTCGTGAGAAAACTAGAGCACTAAGTATGCTTGGCCAGCTCCAAGGCTGGTTATATAGAGGATAGAGCAATGGGCCCCTGGGTGACTTATTAGTCCCATATCCTAGGCTAGGGCTGGGCCCTGGAATTGACTTATGAGTCAAGAGCAGCATTAGCACGCTTGGTGTTGGTCGAGAAGCATTGACTTATGAGTCAAGGATGACCTTAGCACGATGGGTGCTGGTCGAGAAGCATTGACTTATGAGTCAAGGATGACCTTAGCACGCTGAGTGTTGGTTGAAAAGCATTAACTTATGAGTCAAGGATGACCTTAGCACGCTAGGTGCTGGTCGAGAAGCATTGACTTATAAGTCAAGGATGAATTTAACACGTCGAGTGCTGGTCGAAAAACATTGACTTATGAGTCAAGGATGACCTTAGCACGCTGAGTGCTGGTTGAAAAACATTGACTTATGAGTCAAGGAAGGCAATAACGCGTTGAACGCTGGTCGATATGGTTATGTGTAATCAGGAGGGTGATAGACACTTGACCGACCTATTGGTCATGGAAAATTATAGCGCCAGGTACAGTAAGACAACTCTAAGGCTTGTTATATAGAGGATAGGGCAAAGGGCCCCGGGATGATTTATTAGTCCCATATCCTAGGGCGTGGAACCTCGGTATGATTTATTAATCATGTATTTTGGGAATTGCACCCCAATATGATTCACTGATCATTTATCTTAGGCTATTGGCCCATATGATGCTGTGGTCATTTATATGGATGATATGCATGCATGAGTAGGGTTATTACTGCTAGGCATGCTTATTATGATTTGGTAAAATATTATTAACTGTTTATGAGCATGTTTAAGTTTTCTTGCTGAGCCTTGGCTCACAGATGCTTTGTGGTGCAGGTAAAGGGAAAAGAAAGTTGTACCATCCTTGAGTTGGAGAGCTTAGGTGACGATGTGTACATATGCGGCTACTCGACCACTATGGCCGAGGGTTTAAAGAGGAGCTAGGGTCAAACTCGATTTTGCTGCTTAGGTCGGCAGGTTGTAACTTTTTCATTGTAGTTAACCTTTTAAATGTATTTTGGGATCCCATGTATAAAGTAAACGTTTTAGTGAAACGATGGTACCTTTGACCAAAATTTTTAACCCTAAACTATTAATCACGTTTGGTTACACAGTTATGACAAAAAAAAACTGGTTTAGCAAGTTTAGCATTATTTAAAATACACAGTGTAACGGTCCCTGAGTAGTAAGGCATTACATAATCATATTTATATTCCACTGTGATTACGTCACTATAAATATGATTAACTATATACTCGGGATTTAATAGAAGTTTATATCAAACAAATAATCATGAAAATAAAACATGCGAGAAAGTGTTTGACCAAGTCAAAAATTGATTTCTATTCTTTTATTGATAATAAAATGAGATTACAAAGAAATTGGGTTTTAATTAGTGCATAAAACCCCAACAATTACTGTTAGGGATGCTAATTATGATTATGTAATATGATGATTTACTGTTTATGAGCATGTTTATGTTTTCTTACTGAGCCTTGGATCACGGGTGCTACGTGGTGCAGGTAAAGGAAAGGAAAACCTGAACCAACCATGAGTTGGAGAGCTTTAGGGGCGAGGTGTACATATGTGGCCTTCTCGACTGCCACTGTAATGCCCCGAATTCTCCGATGTGTTTAACGGCGTGAACTGTAGGCCAGGAGGGCCATACTTGCATAAATATGCTATTAATTGATTAAATGCATGTATATGTTGATTATATTATGATATGATGTGAAATGCATGCATGTGAGTCCATATTTCTTATTACAGGGGTGTGATGGTAATTTGGCCCGTTGAGGGTAAATTGATTGTTTGAACGCATGTTGGTGATATATCTTGAGACCACATTATGATGTGGGTTTGTTCGAGCCATTTGGCATGAGACGATCAAGGAATGTTAATTATCGGTTTGGTCATAACGGGTTTAAGCTCGGGGCTCGGGGTGAGTCTCGGGGTGCTTTTAATGGTTAGAGTGTTACTGGGCATTAAAGGGTAACGGGAGGTGAATTATTGGTGTTTGAGAATTTTGAGATTAGCGGGTATTGGGAAGCGTTAATTATGATTAACGGTGTAGGTGGAAAGTGTCAAAATTACCCTTGAGTTGGCTTTAGAAACTTTTAAAGACCTAGGGGTATTATGGTCATTTGTGATTTGGATATATATGATGCTTAGATGGCTGTAAAACAGAACCCAAAACAGAGTTTCCTTCTTCTCCTTCCCGTACCATCTCTTTCCTTCATTTTTCCTTGTTTCTTCTTTGGAGTTTTTGAGCTCAAAGGGTGGAACTAAGCTAGGAGATCAAGGGGCTAAGGTTGTAGACTTGGTTCAGCCATTGAAGAGGGTTTGGTTTCGAATTTGAGGTGAGTTTTATCCATTGTTTTACTGGTTTTGCTCTGTTTTCGTTCATGGATTTCAGCTCTTGATTTTGGTGTGGAAAGTTGGAATTAAGGGGAGTTCTTGAGGTGTTTTACTTGGGTTATGTTGGGGGAGAGTTATAAGTGATGTTTGGAGGTTTAAATGGGTATTTGAAAGAGGTTTGGGTGGTGTTTAAATTGGGTTTGAAGGGTTGGTTCCAAGTGAAAACGCAAGGGGAGAAAAACAGGGGTTTTGGCTGAACTGGGTGTTGCGCCGCGGCATGGCAGGGGTGAGCCGCGGCCCTTGGGGGCTGCTGGGTTTAGGCGCCTCTGTTTGAGGGGAGGGCCGCGGCATGGCCAAGGAGGGCCGTGGCCCTTAAGGCATTTTTGGCCAAAGTGAGCTTTTTAGCATGGGGATTCAAGCCTAAGGCCTCAGGATTGAACCTACTACCCGGTTGAGTAGTGTTTGAGGTCCCGGAGGTTAGGTTTTGGTTTGGGAACCTTTTATTATTCATTTTATTGATGGAATCCCATAATTTGGTTATGACCAGGTAACCGCTAAAGGACCAAAAGGTCGATCGTTCTCAGGGTCACTCTTTTATTCGTTCTAGCTCGGACCCGAGGTAAGAAAACTGCACCCCAAGTGTGACATGCATGGATATTTGTAAGGCATGTTGATTGTGTAATATGGACATGGATTGAACATAGAATGCTTAGCATATGTTGTTCACTTGAGCGTAGCACTGACTAATTAGTCAGGTTTGGCAAAGGTGCTAGTATCAACTGTGAAGCTGTGACTGATTAGTCAGGTTCGGCAGTGGTACTGGGCACTAGTCACGTTGCACTGACTTGTCAGTCAGAATTGGCAAAGGTGTTAGTGTCAGCTGTGAAGCTGTGACTTATTAGTCAAGTTCGGCAGTGATACTGGACACTGGTCACTTAGCGCTGACTTATTAGTCAAGGATGGACTTAGCATGGTTCACGCAAGCCAACAGAGATTAGATCTAATCGACCATTAGCATTGAATGGCTCAAAGAGCATTAATGCCTGACCGACCCTGAGGGTCGATGAACAAACAGAGCTTGGAGGCCGGTGGCTTACCTAGTAGCCACTCTCCTGCTATAAAAGAGAGCCTGGAGGCTAGTGGCTTACCTAGCAGCCACTCTCCCGCTAGAAAAGAGAGCTTGGAGGCTAGTGGCTTACCTAGCAGCCACTCTCCCGCTAAAATCATGTGATGTTCATTCTCTTGTTTGAAAGCTTTATGCTCAGTATGATTATAATGATAATCATTTGATAATGTTATGAAAAGTATTATGTTTTCTTGCTGGGCTTTGACTCATGGGTGTTATGTGGTGCAGGTAAAGGGAAAGAAAAGCTCACCTAGCCTTGAGTGGAGAGCTGATGTGGTGATGTGTACATATGCGGCCGCTTGACCACCACGGCCAAGGCGTTCTCAGAGGAACTAGGGGGTTTACCCTACTTTTGCCGCTTAGGTCGGCGGGACTGTAAATTTAAACCTGTAATGACCATTTTGTACTGAGAACCACTTGTAAATGTTTTGTTTAGCTCTGCAGAGCAGTTTGTAATAAAATCTCCATTTCCTTTTTATTGGTTTTGTACCTTAACTCGTTAATTACACTTAGAGCACGTTTTTGACCAAAGGACTCAGGTAACGAGTCAAATGTCCGGTCCACCGTTCACCGTAACTGTTCTGGGGTAGCCAGGACGTTACAGCCACGGTTGGGGATATCTGTTGGAACTAGGGTTGAACCCTGTATTTTGCTGCTTAGGCCAACCCTGTAACTATTTTGTATCTTTTTTTGTGTATAAACTTTTTTGGGATCCCATGTATCGAACTTAAACTCTTTTAATGGAATGGTTTTCTCTTGACCAAATTTTTAGTACCTAAACCCTGTATTAGTTTTAGTTACACGATTTAAGTCCAAATGACTCGTTTAGCGAGTTCAGCATAAATTTTAATACATAGTGTAACGGTCCTGGATTAGGAGGGCATTACATACGCATCATTCCAAAGCTCTTCAAATCATGGTTGGTTACCCTTAGCTTGCCCTTACCTGCACCATAGAGCACCAGTGAGCTGAGGCCCAGTAAGAAAACCCCCATAAGGCATAGTAATAATAATCTAATTATTCATAATCAATAACACACATGCTTCAAGGATACTGAATGCATTTATTCCAATCACATAAGTCGTAAACACACTTCACAGTTCACAAGTATGTTTATTTCAATCATATGAATCATTTACACGACCTAGGAAAAACAGCCTTGTCGAGCGAGTTGGGACTGCACCCTCAAAATGAACTAACTTTTCCAACCTGCATTATACACGCTTGTCGACCGACCCACATTCATTCATGATGGACAAATATCAATTACACCAACCACTCACAAATAAGTGCACTACAGCATATGCCTTAACCACATCTACATATAATTCCATGCTAGTATGCATGACAACCAATATGCTCTAGGTGCATATGCCAGTTTTCTTACCTCAAGTTCTGTGCTAGCGACAAGGCATCCTTGAGTGTGATCCTCTTTCCTAAGCCTTGTGGAACTCCTAGTCACAACATAAATGGCATGCTAATTAGGGGCTAAGTGTAACGCCCCGGTTACTCCAAGATCGTTACTTTGTGTACTTTAAATAATGCTTAACTCGCTAAACAAGTCATTAGGTTATAAAAGTGCATCTAGGTGTTATTAATAGGCCAGGGTGAAAATCTTGATCAAAAGGAATGAATATATTTTATTTTAAATGTTAAACTGTACATGGGCCCATAAAAGTGTTTACAAAGTTATTTACAATCCAAAATGGTCATTACATTATAAAAATTACAACTCGTCGACCTAAGCGGCAAAAATAGGGTTAAACCCTAGTTCCCCTGAGAAACACCTTGGCCGTGGTGGTCAAGCAGCCGCATATGTACACATCACCACCTAAGCTCTCCACTTAAGGCTGGGTGGGTTTTTCTTTCCTTTTACCTGCAGCACATAGCACCTGTGAGCCAAGGATCAACAAGAAAACTTATTACTGCATGTATACATTATAAATAATTGATTCTGGGGCTTGTAGCCCTAATCAGATGATAACTAATAAGTTATTCTAGGTAAATGACTAATAAGTCTCTCTGGATAGGTGACTAATAAGTCACTCTCTGGATAGATGACTAATGAGTCACTCTTTGGATAGATGACTAATGAGTCACTCTCTGGATAGATGAAAAATGAGTCTCTCTCTGGATAAATGACTAGTAACCTGGGCCTTTTTGCCCTAGCTCTAAGTAACTAGCCTTTAGACTAGACAAGCGCTTTAGTTTTCTTCGACCAATAGGTCGGTCAAGCATTTAATGCTCATGTTAATTAGATCTAATCATTTCGGCCTGCGTTAAACACATTATTATCGCTCTTGACTCATAAGCCAATACCATGCGACCAATGCTCAGTACTACTGCCGATCATCACTGATAAATCAAGACTTCACGACCAGTACTAACACCAATGCCATTTCTGACTAATAAGTCAGTGCCATTCACAAATAAGCAAAGCTGCTAGGCATTTGCAATGCAATCAATGTCCATATATAGAGCACTCAACATGCCTCATCAATAACCATGCCTGTCACATACTGGGTGCAGTTTTCTTACCTCTGGTTCGAGCGTGAAATAATAAAAGAATGACCCTTGAGAACGATCGATCCTTAAGCCCCTTAGCGGTCACCCTAGTTATGGATTAAACTTCTGTCAATTGCTGAACACGATTCCCAAGTCTCAAGATTTAATCCTCAAGTTTGCTTCAAAAATCCAACCCAAAAGAGAGAGAAAAGAGATGGTCGAAGGAGAGAGAGAGAGAGAACTCTGTTTTCAGCCTAAGACCCTTCTACAGCCAGCCAACCTTAAGTCTTGTAATGGCTAAAAGACTAAAATGCCCCTAGGGTCATCTAAAACCTTTGCAACCACCCAAGGGCAAAACAGTCATTTCCCACTTATCCCGTTAATCATAATTAACGTCCTCCAATTCCCGTTATTCCCAATATCCGTAAATATTTATTAAATCATATCCCATTACATGTTCATTCCCAGTAATGTACTAATTACCAAATTACTCCTAGGTTTACCCCGAGCCCGGCAATTAACCCCATCATGACCAAACTGCTAATCTTGCATCCTAGGCTCGTCTCATGTTGAATAGCTCAAACATATCCACATAATAATGTGGTCTCAGCCATTAATCACAAACATGCACATAAATATACAATTATGTCCTTAACAGGTCAAAATTACGAAAATGCCCTTATAATAAGAAGTGGGCTCACATGCATGCAATTACCATCATATCATCATATAATTCACATAATCATGCATTTAATAACATAGTTGTATATTAAATCAATTATGGCCCTCCTGGCCCCCTAATCCAGGCATTAAACCACATTAGGGAATTTGGGACATTACACTAAGTCTCAAACACAGGTTTCAAAACTAAACCCTAGCTCTCAGGACCTCCAATTCCATTCAACCGGGCAATGGAATCATCCCCCGAGCCCCCAAGTGAGTTCCCAAATCCCTAAAAAAATCCACCACAAAAATACATTAGCACCGCGGAGCCCCTCTGCAGAGCCACGACTCTAAACAAATTTAGAAACCCCTTCTAAAATTTGTGCATTTTGAGCCACGACGCTCCCACAGACAAAGAGCTTTCCTTATCCAAAATTCTTACATTAGCGTCGCAGTGCCACGACGGTCAGAGGGCAAACCCTTCCCTCTAGGAAACTCAAGCGATTAGCGACGCTCTTCCCAAGCGTCGCAGCGCAACCGCGAAAAACTCAGAAAGTATGATTTTCCCCTGCGATTTCATACCCCAAAACAAACTTTTATGCCCCAAACTCAACCCCAATTCAACTAAACCACCAGTATATACAACATCATAACATAATAACCAATCCTAATAACATCTTAAACTAACAAATAACACATTTAAGATCAAAATTCAATACCCCATCAAGAACACACCAATGGGGCAAGGAAGGAATGATTCTTTCAGGGGTTGCAGTATATGCTCAGGTAGTGAAAAGAGCCCCTACCACAGAGGGCACTGAGAACAAGAACTGGCACTTAAGTGCGGCCAGAAGAGATACTGGGAGAATGGAACCTCCATTTACAGGATCGGGTAGGGGCGGAGGCCCTAGTTACCAAAAAGGAAGACTCTGGATAATGTGTTGTCTTCTGGCCTTGATAGGAGCCACGAGGTGTACAGAGTGGCCCCTAGAGCTGCAACGGGAACTGGAGGACATATCCAGTGTGCGCCAGATGTAGAAGACGTCATCTGGGGGAAATTGGTAGTATCCAGGAGACGAGTTAGATCACTGTCAGTGATAGTAGACGACAGAAAGTTGTCAATTGACCTAGTAGAGTTGGTTATGATCGACTTTGACTTGATTTCTTGGTATGAATTGGTTAAGAGAAGTATGGGGCAACCATAGATTTCAAGAAAAGGATGGTAAGCTTTGAGCCTGAGGGTGAGGACCCTTTGTACTTGTTGGCACTGTGCATGGACACCATATACTTATGATATTTGTACTTAGAGCTAGAGACCTATTGCAAGGAGAATGCATAGGATTCTTAGCTAGTGTGGTGGATACCACCCAGGTCATGCCAGTGGGACCAAGACAGACTAGATTAATCTGTGAATTTTTGGATGTGTTTCCAAAGGATCTGTCAGGGTTACCTCTACACCGAAAGATAGAGTTGTGAATAATTTAGTGCCAGGGACGGAACCAGTGTCTAGGGCACTGTATTGAATGACGTTAGCAGAGCTGAAGGAACTAAAGTTTTAGTTACAGGGTAAGACAATATTGTCCAAGGTGGATCTTCGATCTAGTTATCACCAGTTGGGGATCAGGGAGAAGGATATACCGAGGGCTACTTTTGTACCACATATGGGTATTATGAGTTCTTAATCATGTCATTTGGATTGACTAATGCACCAGCAACATTTATGGATCAGATGAACAGGGTATTCAAAGAGTGTCTAAATTGGTTTGTGATCGTCTTTATCGACGATATTTTGGTATAAGTTATGTCCTTATATAGATAGAAAAGGTGATTGCCTATGCTTCATGTCAATTGAAGAATATGACCAGAGATGGAATAGAGTTACTGGTGGGCTAGTTGTCCAACATTATGCTTAAGTTTACTCTTTTAGAGAGGATTAAAGAAAAACAGTTGAGTGACTCACAGTTGGGAAAGATTAGAGGGGATATCCTAGTTGTAATAGCTAAGGACTATATAGTGTTAGGCATGAGTTAATTGAGGTATAAAGGATCAGATTTGTGTTCCGATGGACATTGGGATGAAACAGGAGATTCTGGATGAATCTCATATTACCCCTTTATTCTCTACATCCAGACACCATGAAGATGTACAAGGATCTGAAAGCTTTTTATTGGTGGCCTTGGATGGAGAGGGACATAACTAAGTATGTGGCAAAGTGACTGACCTGGTAGAGGGTCAAGGTAGAGTATCAGAAACCAGTAAGGCCATTACAACCTTTGAGTATTCCATAGTGGAAGTAAGAGGACATCACGATGGATTTCGTGGTGGGATTGCCCAGGATGGTGGGCTAGCATGATTCGGTCTGGGTCATTATGGACCGGTATACAGAGTCAACTCACTTTTATCAGTGAGGATGATCAATACAGTTGACTAGTATTTAGATCTCGAGGTGAGAGAGATAGTAAGCTCTTATTCGATTTTGAGGACTATCCTGACAAATAGGGACCCCACATTTGCTTCCAAGTTTTGGAAAATTTACAGAAGGTGATGAATATACAATGGAGGTCTAGTACCGCTTATCATCCTCGGACTGATGGTAAGTCAGAAAGGATTACCCAGATATTGAAAGACATGCTGAGAGCATGCATGTTGGACTTTGAAGGGTCCTTGAATGAACATTTGCCTCTTATAGAGTGCCACCTTAGGAGAAGTTGTATGGAAGAAAGTGTAGATCGCCCATTCACTGGGATAAGATAGGTGAGAGGAAATACTTGGGTCCTGAGGCAGTTTAGGCAACCAATTAGGTTGATGAGAAGATTAGAGCTCAGATGCTTGTTTCTCAAAGTAGACAAAAAAGTTAATTTGATCCGAACCGTAGGAACGTGGAGTTCCAAGTGGGAGACTACGTCTTCCTTAGAGTCTCACCATGGTAAGGGGTAAGGATATTTGGGAAGAAGGACGAGTGAAGCCCTAGAATTGTGAGACCATATAAGATCCTGGAGGGGATCGGTCAGGGGGCCTATAGATTGGCCTTACCTTCGGCGCTGTCGGACGTACATAATGTACTTTAAATTTTGACACCTTGAAAGTATGTGTCAAACGTGACTCATGTATCGAGTTACGAGGGTTTGGAGCTTCAGGCAGACCTCTCCTATGAAGAATAGCCAGTCCATAAACTAGACAGGAAGGCCAAGGTCCTAAGAAACAAAACCATACCCTTAGTTAGGGTATTCTGGAGGAACAAAAAGGTCGAGGAGACAGCCTAGGAGTGAGAGTCCAACAGGCGGGATCAGTCTCCCGAGCTGTTCAGGTAAAATTTCGAGGACAAAATTCCTGTAAGGAGGGGATAATTGTAATGCCTCTAATTTCCTAATATGGCTTAGTGCCTGGATTAGGGGACCGAGAGGCAATAATTGAATTAATTGAGTGCTTATGTGTTATGAGCATGTTATTATATGAATTATGTGAGTTATATTATAATATGACTATATCGGCATATTTAGGTGTATTAAGCATGCATGTGGGCCCATTTCTTAATAAAAGGGCGTTTGCATAATTTGACCCGTTGAGGGCATATTTGAATATATATATATGTGTGTGTGTGTGTTTTATGATTAAGACCACATTACTATGTGGATATATTTGGGTTACTCGGCACGAAGCGATCCTAGGGAACTAGTTAACGGAAAAGTCACAGCGAGGTAAAATACACGGCTCGGGGTGAGCCTAGGGGTATTTTGGTAATTTAGCACATTACCGGGTTTATCGGGTAATGGAAGATTAAATGATTATTACTTGAAGATAATTGAGATTTATTTGTATATGTGGAGTTTACTAGGAACTAGAGGGAATTGTGGTAATTGACCAAAGTGCCCTTGTGAGCATTGGAGAGGAAAATTTGAGTTAAGGGTATTTAGGTCTTTTGGATAGACCTTAGCTTAACTCAGCCAGCTTAGAAAGCTGTAGAGGGAAAAAGAAACACTCAGAAAAAAAAAAAAAAAAAAAAAGAAGGGAAAAGCTCTCTTTCTCTCTCTCGTAGCTCTCTCTCCCTCCTCAGTGACTTGAGAATTTTGAAGTATTTGAGGAAACAAATCTTGTGAATTGAAGGTTTGGTGTCTAGGATCAAGCTAGGAGCAACTTAGGACCATAATTCAACCATTGGAGGTAAGAATTCGTTTTGTTTGTCAGTTTAATTTCTGGTGGTTTAAGTTTTTTAGAATCTTTAAACTTTGATGGCTTTTGATTTTGGGTTTGGATTTGAGTTGGTTATTGGGATGTTTGGGATGCATATGATGTGTAATAATGCTTTTAGGACTTAGTTGGGATTTTTGGATGATTTTGGAAGGTTTAGGTTCAGAGAAAACGCAGGAAAAACCCAGTTTTTCTAGGTTCGCGAAGGGGCTTCACGGCGCTGTTCTTCTGAGCCGCGGCGTATGGGTGTTCCAGGGCTGGAAGCCCTAGCTGTGTGCTGCAGCGCTGCACTGCAGCGCTAGGCCAAATTTCAGGATCCCCAAAATCCAATTTTTAGGGTTTTTGCCCAGGGGCTCGGGGGACGATTTCATCACCCCGTTTGGTGGAATAGGAGGTCCCGAGAGCACGGGATTGGTCCCGGGATTCATTTATGGAATCGAATGTTGATAAGATATTATCTATGGATTGTGACTAGGTTATCGCTAAGGCTCATGAGAGGATTGTTCTCGGGGGTCGTGCTTGCTTGCTTATTTGCTTGTGCTTGGACCAAAGGTAAGAAAACTGCACCCGATGCGTGAGATACGTGATTAGGGCTTGGCCCCGTTGTTGAATGTAATATGATTAGGGCTTGGCCCCACTGTTGCATGTATTATGGTTAGGGCTCGACCCAACTATCAAATGTATTATGGTTAGGGCTCAGCCCAGTTATCAAATGTATTATGATTAGGGCTCGACCCGACTATTAAATGTATTATGATTGGGGCTTGGCCCAACTGTCAAATGTAATATGATTGGGGCTTGGCCCAAATGTTAAATGTATACATGATTAGGGATTAGGCCCAGCTAATGAACATAATTATAATTATGCATGTGTATACCTGTGTAAGTATGTTGTAATGTGTTGTATTTGTGTATGATAAAGGTAGTATATATATGTCTGTCCCTGATTGGGAGGCCCGGCTGATAAGTCGGAGGTCTGTCTATCGTACCTAACCAAAAGCTCAGCCTGCTAGTCGAGGGTATACTTGAATAAAAGGGGCCCAGCTTATAAGCCGAGGGATTAAAAGGGGCTCAACTTATGGGTCGAGGGGTTTACAAGGCCCAGCTTATAAGTCAAGGGTTTATAAGGCCGACTTATAAGTCGAGGGATTATAAGGCCGACTTATAAGTCGAGGGTTTACAATGCCCAGCTTATAAGTTGAGGGTTTACAAGGTCGACTTATAAGTCGAGGGATTACAAGGCCCGGCTTATAAGTCCAGGGTTTACAAGGCCGACTTATAAGTTGAGGGTTCACAAGGCTCGGCTTATGAGCCGTGATCGGCATTATGCGTGTTGAGCACAGACCGTTATGGCTAGGCCACCCCGGGAGTGCATTATGCACTTGACTAGCTCGGATGCCATAGGAATGAACGGGAGTGCATTATGCACTTGACTAGCTCGGATGCCATAGGAATGAACGGGAGTGCATTATGCACTTGACTGGCTCGGATGCCATAGGAATGAACGGGAGTGCAACACGCACTTGCGTGACCCTATGGTCACTTACTTGTACAGTGTGTATGCTCAGTTCTGGTTATTACTATTGAGCATGCTATTATATTTTGTGGACTATTTGAATTTGTTAATGTGTTTTCTTGCTGAGTCTTTTGGCTCACAGGTGCTTTGTGGTGCAAGTAAGGGTAAGGAGAACCTTGACCAGCCATGAGTTGGAGAGCGTTAGGGGCAATGTGTACATATGCAGTCTGCTCGACCGCCATGACCGAGGTATCGCAGGGGAACTAGGGTTGGACCCTGTTTTGCTGCTTAGGTCGGCTTATTTTGTAATCCCTGAGTTGTAAACAAAATTTTTAAACTTGTATTTTGGGATCCCATGTAAAGACTAAAGTTTTCTTTTTAATGAAAATGTTTATTTGTTAACCATGATTTTTAATACATGAACCCTTAGTGGCTTAATCACATGTTTGAGTCCAAATGACTCGTTTAGCAAGTCCCGCACTAATTTAAACACATGAGGTAACAAACCCTAATTAGTAGGGCGTTACAACTTGGTATCATAGCTACCAAGGCTTAAGAGTTCCTGATGATGGAATAGCCATGTACACTCGCCGCTAAAGACAAGATCGACTCAGGGTTCGGTAACTAGTAATATATTTATGTGTGCAATTGCTTAAATGAAGTACATACGCCTTACCTACTTGCTTAAATAGAAAGCATGAGCTATTCTGATAGGGCCTGGCCCTTGACTACTGTGTGCATGTTAAAGAGGTGCTTATTAGCACAAAAGTCACTTGTAAATGTTGTAGGAATGCTTATAAGCATCATTATTACTTTTGAAGGTTAGAAACACTTATTAGCGCTGCTATATGTGCACGTATGCCAAGAGATGCTTATTAGCACCATTAAAATGTTAAAAGGAATGCTTATTAGCATCGTTATTGCTTTTGAATGTTAGAAATTCTTAATAGCATTATGTTATATATATGAATGCCATGAATGTCCTTATTAGCATTGTTAATGCTTATGAATGTTAAGAACATGCTTATTAGCACTTTGTTTGAGCATGAACATGAATCGCCATGCTTATTAGCATGACTGTATATGTGTGAGAGTATTGAGATGCTTATTAGCATTGACATTGATTATGAATGCAAAAGGAAGTGCTTATTAGCATTGTTATATGGACATGTAGGTCAGGAGACGCTCATTAGCACTGTTATAGATACATGTCTGCTAGGAAATGCTTATCAACACTGTTAAATGTTAAAGAAAGGTCTATTAGCATCACTATTTGTCTATAAATGTTTTAACATGCTTATTAGTATCGCTAGCTCATAAGTTAATGCTTTTCGACCAGCACTCAACACTATTGATGTCCTTGACTTATAAGTCAATGCTCTCGACTGGTACTCGGCGTGCTAATGTCGTCCTTAACTCATAAGTCCATGCTTTTTGACCAGCACTCAACGCTATTGCCATCCTTGACTTATAAGTCAATGCTTTTTTACCAGCACTAAGTGTGCTAATGCCGTTCTTAACTCATAAGTCAAGTTCGGGGCCCAACCCTAGGATGTGGGACTAATAAGTCACCTCGGGGCCCATTGCCCTATCCTCTATATAACCAGCCATGGAGTTGGCCTAACATACCTAGCGCTGAGTTTTACACGACCATTGGGACTGACAAGCATATGATGCGCTCTTGGTTAGGCATAACCATATCGACCAGCACTCAACGCTATTGCCGCCCTTGACTTATAAGTCAATATTTTTCGACCAGCTCTCAGCGCGCTATTTCTGTACTTGACTCATAAGTCAAGCCTTTCTAAATCAGATAATGCAGACACGTATATATCATATATCAAATATCCAAGTACAAAGTATTCAATATGCTTAATCAATAATCACAAGCATAATCATAATCATGCATATTCTCAGGCGTTCATGCCCTATCCATATTCCTGTTCAATAATTCGGGCCAAGCCATAAACACATGTATCATATATCAGGTGCAATTTTCTTACCTTTGATTCAAGCACGAGTTAAATATGAACGACCCTCGAGCATAGTCCTGTCCCAAGCCCTAGCGGTAACCTAGTCACAACCATAAATAATAATCTCATAAGATTCAATCCTTAAAAACAAACTCCGAGACCACTCCCGTGCTCTCGGGACTTCCAATCCCACCCAATGGGGTGCTAGAACCATCCCCCTAGCCCCAAGTCCTCCCAAGCCCTAAAAATGGGCTTTGTTGAAACTGGACCAGCGCTGGGGCGCCCAAAGATAGCGCTAGGGCTCCACCCAAGTTAGAGAGCCACCCTTTGGCTTCCTCTGCTTAGCGCTGGAGCGCCTAAAACCAACGCTAAGGCACCAACCAACGAATCTAGAATCCCTTGGGTTTTCCCCTGCGTTTTCCCTTGAATTAAAGCCACCAAAATCACATCTAAACACAACCCAAACTTACAATTCAACCTCAGAACCTCATTAATACATCTAGACCATCAAAACCCAACGTTAAACTTGATCTATAACCCACCAAGAGTCAAAAATCCATAATTGAGCTTTGAAGCTCAAGAACATCTCAAGAACATGAAGAACTTAAATTGAATTCACAGCAAAACTCAAAGAATCATTACCTCAAACCAATGGTTTGCAAGCCCAAGTTGTCCATTCGCCAAATTATGTCTTCAAGCTCCTAATCCTTGAGCTTTTCTTCCTCCAAAATCCAAAATACCCCAAGGTGCTAAGAGAGAAGAGAGAAATAGTGAAGAGAGGGAGAGAGAAAGGAGCTGCGCTGTTTGATATAGTTTGTTTTGAGGTTTCCTTCAACCAAGGGAAAGAGTGACTAAGTCACTAAATTGGCACAAAATGACCTAAATATCCCTTAGCCTAAGCCTTGCCTCCATATGCCCCTAAGGGAAAATTTGTCATTTGCCACACATCCCGCTAATCATAATTAATGTCTCATAATTCTCGTTACTCCAATATCCTCAAATAATTACCAAATGATTCCCCATTACCCGATCAATCCCGGTAATGTACTAAATTATCAAATTACCCCTAGGCTCAACCAGAGCCCGGTATTTGACCCTGTTGTGACTTTCCTGCTAACTTGCTCCCTAGGATCGCCTCGTGCCAAGTAACCCAAATATATCCACATAATCATGTGGTCCCACACATATATCACATATATGCCAAATATACCCATAACAGGCCAAATTACGAAAATTGCAATTTTAACCAGAAACAGACCCACATGCATATTTAATACACCTAAACATGGATATCCAGTCATATTATAATATAACTCACATAATCATATAATGATATACATATATATATCACATAACACATAATTTCCATAATTTTCCATCCTACCCCCCTGATCAAGGCCCTAGTCTTATTAGGTAATTTGGGACGTTACAATTCCAACCGTTTAAAAATGTTAATTTGAAGATATAACATTCGATGCATTAAATAGTCCATCACTGAGTTGTAGGAATACTGTCTCATGTCCTTCTTTTCTTGTAAAAGAATAAATGGACATTGTTATTTATATAATACATTCTCCTGACCGAGAAGGCGAAAAGCATTTCTTGGATTTTTGTAAACTAAAGTATTTAAACTTATTATCTATATAAGTCGCTTGCGATAGTGCCACTTTCAGTCACTATAGATTTGAATGAATAGAACATGTTTGGCTTTTCCAAATTTAATATTTAGAAATGTTCAGCTAACCATATCTTTTCCATTGATAATTTCTCTACATCATTCCCAATGATCAGAACGTTATCAAAATGAAGAATAAGAATCACAACAGAATCTTTCTGGCCGAGATCTTCAAACGGTTTTGTCATGTCAGCCATTCAGAAAAGACTACTTAGACATCCATTTGAATTAATCTCATAATCCATGCATAAAGCAATGGATAAGAGTATGTAAACAGATTTAAGCTTGGTTACAGTATAAGGTATTTATTCGAGTAATAAATTTTTCTTTTTGTTTATAGCCTTTGGCTATTAACCTTACTTTTAAAAGTCTGTACTTTCCTCTGTTCTCCTCTTCATCTTGAATATCTAGTTTCAAACTGAAGTTCAATGAACTTTAGTTGTGTAACATCTCGTATTTTGAACACCGTTAGTAGTCGGTTGGAGTCGGTGAAGAATTTTGTGAAATATTATTTCGATAAATAATATTATGTGAAATTATGTTATTTTGTGAATTTTATAGCTGTTGTGCTAATTTGATAATGGGTTTAGGCCTATGCAAAGAAAATCGGTCTTGGACCAAGGGGCAAACCCTAATAACGGAAAAATCTCGGATTAGATAAAATGAGGAATACTATGGCATAAAAATATTTGGCAACTGGGACTGTATAGTCGAGCATGTAATTTAAGAAAAATTGATTGAGGATTTAATTCCAATCTACCGGGCATAAGAAATGAAATTCTTGCCCAAGCCTCTAAGGGCATTTTGGTCAATTTGAGTAAATTACCAAAATTATGTGTTATGTGACAAAATTTATTTTTGGTCACATTTATTTTATTTTACCTTGGAGATATTTAAAAACTATAAGGTAAAATTACCAAAAATTTGGTCAAATTTGCAGAGTGAAATTACCAAAGGGCCCTTGAGTGCTTTAGAAGTGAGTTAAAAGGGGCAAGGACATTTTAGTCATTTCCAAAGGTGGAGAGAGGGTGAGATGGGTGCCTAGGCTATGCCCTAGTGTACTCAAGTGTCTATGACACCTATCCTAGGAAGAGTAAGAGGCTAACTCACTCATTGGCTAAACCTTCAATCATTCCTCTTACACATCCAATCATTATTCTTTAATTTCTTTTTTTCCTCAAGAAATAAAAAATGTCTCTCTCCATTTATCTTCCCAAAACTGAGAGCTCTCTCTCTACCCTCCATGGCTGCCATTTTCTCTCCTCAAGCTTAGGCACTCACTCTCCATTGAAGGAAGGGGAGAAGTTCAAGAGCACACCAAGGAAGAGTAAGTTCGAACCCTACTCCATTTTTCTCATTTCTTCTTCTTCAAATCTGAAACCCTAAGGGGTGGATATGCATGCATGTGATTCTAATGGCCATGCATGGCATGGATCTTGTATTCTAGGGTTCAAGAGAGGTGGTTCCAGGAGAATCTCAAAGTTGAAGCTTTTTGATGATCTAGTGAAAACAAAGGTAAGGGTCTAGAGTTTTTATGTTTTTCCACTCATCTGCATCTTCTACCATAACACTCTTTTAAAAATCTGCATGTGGAACCTTGGGGCTAAGTTTGAGTTTATAGAACACAAGGAGGAATTTTGAAAAGCTAAGGGAACCTCATCTCCAAGCTAGAACCGTCAAAGGTAGAATTTTTGGTTGGTTCTTGAGTATTTTTGGTTATTGATATAAATCTGGCTGTATACGTTGTTTTGTTGGTTTTTGGAGTTTATTTTATTATTGAAGGTTAGCTTGGTTGATTTGTTGATTTTCATGCATGCATGTGGCTAGGGTTTTGCTAGTTATGATTGTTTTGCTAGAACGTGTAAAAATGCATGCTGCCAAGTTTTCATGGTCTGACTTCCAACGGGTTAGATCATACCCTACTACCTCTATTTATGGATATAATTTGTATGGTTGCATATTTCTAGATGAGTACTTGAGTTAGGCTTTTGAAAATCGAAAAAATGTGTTTTCAAACCTAAGTTATGAACTTTTTGGCATCTTGATGCAATCTGGAAAATTTATGGGCAGCATGCACTGCCCAGATTGTTTTGAATATTGAACACGTTTTACTGAGAAAAACTCCATGAAATTTGGTACAATTTTAGTTTAAATATGTATAAGGATCACAGAAAATTTTTAGAGGAAAATTCAAAATGGTTAAAGAGTAATGGTTTTTCAAAGTTTTCCCTAATAATCCAAAAATGAAATTTCTGGGCAACAAACACTGACAAGATAGCCTTACATTTTTTAATAGGTTTCCCTATCCTAAGAATTATGCAATTTTTAGAAAAACTAAATTAGATATGATTAAAGATCCTAGTAAAATTTTAGAAAAAACTGGGCTGTGGTGTAAGAGAAATAATTTTTCAAAGAACCCTAAAAATCTGGGATAAACTCCTGGGCAGCAAGCACTGCCCAGATTTATTTAAATGGTTTAATGGGTTTTGTCATCCCAAAATTATGAAATTTGGTGATTTTTTTTTTAAGTTATGTATTAAGGCCCTGATAAAATTTTAGATTAAAATATATCACGGTTTAAGAGTAGTAATTTTTCTATGTTTCTCTAAAAACGGGGAAAATTTAGTAATTTTGAACCTTAACAAAAAATGAGTTTTGGGAGGTTAGTTCTCCTAACATAAATTTATTTTTTTATGTGAGTTTTTGCCTAGTTCCCGTCATTAGGATGCATAATACGTGAACAGGATTTTAAAGGCTTGTGGTTAGAGAACCTAACATAGAATATGAGCTTACAAGCAGGATTTTTATCACGATAAAATGAATAGTGAAAAAAGTTAGGTTCAGAATTGGAAATGAAGTTGTTTTAAAAAATAGTTGAAGTTTTGGATATCTAACCAATCCCAAATTAGCTTAAGGTTATTGAGAATTCATTTTTACCATTTTCTAAACATGGGGTCCAATTTCTCTTTCTTTTAAATGACGTAATAAAGATCATACGTTATGGATTAAAGATGGTGAAAATGGGAGTTTGGTTTTATAAAACTATAAAGCGAAAAGTATTATTGTCAATGGATAATAAATTGTAAAAGGTTGAAATGCGATATTTTTGGGTAAAGAATGGAAAATGGTAAACTTCCGTGAGAGGACGACAAGTTGGTATTTTTCTAAGATAGGAGTTGGGTAGAACTCCTTTTTCTAAAAAAACAAAATATGAGTTATCCAATAAGAGAGTTCTCTAGTTAATGAATATTAAAATGCACAGCACGGAGAACATGTTGCGGTAAGGATGATTTTCTCAGGAAGCCATAAATTGATTAAAGCGGAATCTGGTCTTACTCACTGTAAAGTGTATAAGGGAAATTTTTAGTATAGAGTCTCTAAGAGAACTTTATTGAAATGTAGCTATCATAGAATATTAGCTATACGGGTATGCCATAGTTTAATCCGAGTACACTGTATTAATTATAGTAACCGCGAAGGGAAAAATAATATAGCAGAGTTAAAAGATCCAGCTGGGAACTAAAGACTCCAAGTAAGTTAGCATTTCTCTTTCTTTGCTACAACATGAATATACTAGTGTGTGCTTGTAGTAGTAGATTACTTTAGTTTTGTTTGGGTCATTAAGACTAGGGTATGCTTAATGCCTACTCCTGCAATGCTTTGGCATTCTGCAGCTAAATGTTAAGTAGGTTCAGGTTGGAGCCAGAACCCTAACGTAAAATAGTCCGGGTTGGAGCTAGGACATGGTAAGTATATAGTCCGGGTTGAAGCCAGGACATGGTAAGTATATAGCTCGGGTTGAAGCTAGGACAATAGTAATATAGTTTGAGTTGGAGCCAGGACAATGGTAATATAGTTTGGGTTGGAGCTAGGACAATGGTAATATAGTCCAGGTTGGAGTCAGGATAATGGTAATATAGTGCGGGTTGAAGCCAGGAAAATGGTAATATAGTCCTGGTTGGAGTCGGGACATAAATGTTGGAACCGGGTTGTGACCCGGATCTCTTATTGATAATTTAATTGCTTAGTCTTGATGTGTGTTAAATATATTTGAATATTCTGAGAATCTTCTGAGTGCAGGATATTACGGTATGAGTGATATATTGTATGTTCTGGGAATTTGCTGAGTGCAGGTTATTGTGTTAAGTGTGAACTTTGTTGTTAGAAACAACCAAAGTTATTGTTCGATATGGTTATCTATGTTGGATGCTCTGGAAATTTTCTGAATGCAAGTTGTTTTGATATGTATGAACATTGGTTGTTGGGCGCAACCAATGTGCTTGATTTTCTATTGACTTTTATTAAGAATTGTATGATAGGGTTGGAATTTATCCAATACCCTAATAATCGGTAGTGGTAACTACCTTAGGGCAACCCGTTACTGGGTTTAGTATATTTGTGTGCAAGGCTATTCTTACTACGCATTTTTGCTTACCTAGTTGTTTCATGTTGTAGGTAAGTGCAAAAGCAAAGAGCAGTGAGCGCCAGAGTCTGCTTGTGGATGTGTACATGTGGCCCGACCTGGGGAGGTTTTGATGGAACACCAGTTTGAAAAGAAACATTGGAAACTTGTTATCTCTTTATGACATTTGTCTTGCTTTAACTTTGAAAAAGAGAAGTTGTAATTCCGTTTGCTAAAACTAAAAGTGTGTGCACACGATCTTTTTAAAAGTTTTCTTTATGGATTTTCAGTACAATGAATTAAAGTAAAAGTTTAGATTTCCGCATGTTTTGGTCTTGTATGTTTTAAGGGTTGTTACAAGTTGGATGTTTAAGAATCCAGAAGTCATAGGAATTCCAAATTTCATTTCTAGATTCATGGTGTTTCAACCATTGTTTTCTGTTAAAACCTTTGATTACATACTAGTGTGTGAATGAAATATAGTTAGATTGTGTTACACACAACCAACTAAACTTTATGTTTGTAATGGAGTAGTTATTAACTAACGCTCCCACTACAATAAAGCTTTACAAAATTTGTAATATCCTTTGGTTTTATCATTGTTAATTATCAGTAACTCGCTTACTTGACTTGCAATCATTATTTCTGTACAAGTTAACTAGAAAAATAGTAATTATAATAATTATGTTTCATTAAGGTAGCATTTAAACGATATAAACACTTTTGTAATCTTTTATGATTATTAAATTATTTCACTAAATAAATTTATGGAAAACTTTCAATTTATTCACATAACCACTTGTGAATCCCAACTTTTAAGTCTTTGATGTTGTACAATCAAACATGTACAGAGTATAACAAGTGTCAAAATTATAGAAATAATAAAGACGATAATGTTCCCTCATTATCTATTTAATCTTATCTAATATGACTATATTCCATTTTTAAAATACTAATGTTGCTTAGCATTCTAGTTGTATGTGAGTTGTGTTTGAATTCCAAGTTCACATGCAAATTACTTTAATTCCAAATTCGAGTTTAGACTTCCTTTTGATCAGATCAAACAAATCTTTACGTGACTTTACTTTGAATGTTGCATGAAAATTTCTAGAAAATTTTCTTTGCATTCAACAAAAGTAAACATATCTTAAATAAATGTCAATCAATATTGACTTACTATTTATTATCTCTTTTAGCTTTGAACATTAAAATGTTCAACATACACCTCTATGTATTAGCTAAACGATTATGTGATTTTTTGAGCCTTTATTAGAGAAAGGTCTTTTTGTTAACTTTAATTAATAAACTATATAAATAGGGAGAGAACCAATGAATGGTTCTAATAAAATATTGGCTTTTATTTGTTTTATATGTCTAATTAATTTCAAACCAATCTCAAAAATATAATTCACATATTTGTTTCACTTAATTGTTGTTGGAATACTATGTCTTATTTATTAAATCTATGATTTGCGCAATAATGAATAATTCATAACTATCAATTATACTCATTGATGAAATAGGTAGAACAAATATATTTGAAAAATAACAAATGAATTTATTATTTAAAATAAATATTAAACTTGTTCACTCATGAACTAAAGGAATCTAAAATATAGTTTCTAGAAAGAATTTCGGAACTAATTTATAGAAAGAACTTATTAGTTTCTTTCATAATGAAAATCAACTATTTCAAAATGACTAATAAATTTAAATTGTTTTAAAGTAAACAGAGTAAATTTATAAACTAATCTTTTCTTTATTCAATTGTCTTCATCATTTATTCTTCGACTTGGTTTCAATGCAATTACTATTTTTCTCAAAAGATTTCTGCATCCCTGAAGACAAGAACAAATGAAAAATAATATTAGTGTCATAACTTTGAATCAACCATTCAAAATATTAAAGAAGAATTTTTTGAGTAAATTGAATTTACCTCGTATTTTAAAATTGAGCATATGGCAGAGCATCTTTATTAAGGCCCACATCTCGTATGTAGTTTCAATAACCATATATCTTTCTTTAATGTCGCCCTGCATGGTCAATAACATGCATTGACGTGCTGGTGATTCAATCTCATACATTCACCATATTTTTCATGTTCATCAAAGCTGGATGAAAAGCTTGGAACCTCTGGAGGTGGATCATCGACCGCTCCGTACAAGTATTGTGTTCCAAGGACAATGTGAATTCCTTCATATCATCTTCTTATGTGGTTAAGACTAAATGGAATCCTTTCAAAGATTCTATCAACAAGGTGTGTGTTAATTCCCAAGTTTTCAAGTACTTGATCATGATTAAGAGAATTAACCATTGTTGCTGGAAATAAATAAATAAAATATAATGAATTAAAACATATAATAATTATCATATATTATTTGGAAAATTAAACATGATGCATGAATGCAACATATAAAAACTCTTAAAAAATTATATACTAATCCACGATAAATTAATTTGAAAATTAATGGATCAATCTTGGGGTAGGTCAGACTAACTCCAAATTAATTTTGAGACAAATCTCAATTTCATAAGTGAAAACTTAAAAACGCATTTTTCTCTTTTGACTTATGAACTACCACTAGTTTGGTCAAGATGCACTAGTCGTGTTTGAAAGCCTAGATAAACCTTCGAAGTGTAACCCATCATCTTCAATTAATGACTTAACTCAAGAGTGTGTCTTAAGGTCAGTCAAACTTGAAATACAACACTAATTATATTCTTATAAGAGAAGTCAACCTTGAGATAAAATAAACATATTTGGAAGACTTTCCTTAGGGAGGCCGCAAACGGAGGCGACACGAGGCCCTTCCTATGCCTCTCGGTGTTCAACCAATAATGGAGACAATGTGACTTATTTTCATAACTCCCTCTCCCACTCACTATTTAGGAAAAGTGTGTTTTTCACAAAATCAATATTTTTTAATTTAGTTGTAAAAAAATTTTAATTATTTTTACCAAATGATATTCTAATAATTATTAATCCAATTAAGCAAAATATAAAAATGAATAAATTGTGCCATTAATTCTAATTTTAATTTTGCTTTCATTAAGTATATATCATTTTTATTAAAATAATAAACTAAACAACATTAATTTTTATTTACCATCTTAACTAATTAAGACTAAATTATTATTATATGAATTATCATATATAAACATATAATAAAATATAGGACGTTCCTAATAACATGTTTCTACACGAATGTAATACATGTTAATTGCATATTGTGTGGGTATATGAATGACATGTTATAATGCATGACAAAATATTAAACACTTTAATCATATTTAAACATTTATAATAAGTAAATAAAAGCGAGTTGGTAACTTTTGAGTGTTTCTAGAAAAATTATAATACTTGCAAAATATAAAAAAAATAATTAAACTAACTAAGGCCTAATGAAAAGCAACTCCTTTGATCTTTGGACCTTCTCTTTTAGTCTTTGGGCCATTACCATTTTAATTATCCATTATGAATTAAATAACTTTTTAATTATTTTAAACAACTTTCAAATAATCAAACTTTGAGTTTTAATACCCAACACGTTATTGATGCCCAATTGGAATTTGGACTCACCATAATTAATTAAAAAAAATTATAATTAAAACACTTTTAATTATATTGGGCTCGAAATAGCCCAAATAGATAATTACACATCCATTAGGGTTTGCATGACACAAACCTTAATGGGTGTGTCATGGTGGGCGGCCAACGCACGGCCTGGGTGCGGTTCAACATGGGCGTGGGCACGACGTGGGCGCAGGGGCAGCGACTCGGGCCTCTGGGTTCATGCTCGGGGCTCGGGCCATAACAGAATTTTATCCATAATTTTTTTTTAAAAAAATTACAAAATTCCTATGCCCCAAAAATTGGCTTACATTTTTCATCTAGAAATTTTAAGAACAATTCATAAACCCAAAAACATAATTATAAACAACCCTTAAGAATCTATCATCATCAATATAAACATCCATCCATTCAAATGTATATCACATATAATATAAAAAATGCACAAAATCTCACACAACAATTAATAATATGCAGAGATTAATGACATGCTCTTGATACCAATTGTTGGAAAAACAATCAGAGTGCGCAGCGAAATGGCATGGTGGGCCTAGTTGATTAACAACAACAAAAATTCCACATCTCATATAAACAGTTTATATGTTCAATAATACATACAGGAACCATTAATATGCAATATCATTAATCATGCAACATTTATATAATTATACACATACTTATATATATATATATATCATATGCACATGTATACAAATATTCAAGAACATAAATATTTACCTCTTGAAGCCTATCAAGTGTCATTACATCTTTTTGTATAAATAACGATCTTCCTATCCAATGCTTTGAGAACTCAGACCACGATCTTCAGGAGTGTTCTCTACACCACAAGGTGTGTGTGGGCACATAGAGAACAAGGGTTTGTAATTTAGAAATCACAAGTTTATCTCAACACATGAGTACTTTGATTATGGCTTGAGAAATGTTGGAATAATAGAAGATGATGAGAATTTCTTGTCTAGCAATTTTCTGAAACTTTTTCTGAATCACCACTCTCTATATCTTATTATCACATAATATATACATATATATTTATAGATATTATATATTACCTTATTATTCATAATAATAATAATAGTAATATAATAATACATTCATAATGATGATAGGAATTGATTTAGGTAACATCTAACTTACCAAATTTGAAAAAATATATTTTCAAATTATTAATTAAGTAATTAATTAAAATAAAAACAATACTAACACTTTATCAGTATCATCTTACACGCAGTATTCTCTTTCAGGGAATATTGTATTTTTCCTATTTTATTTTATTTATTTAATTAAAAAATTATTCCCACAAAATATGGTATTATCTTTTTTAAGGAAAAGATCACACCCATAATTCAAATTTAAATTTTAAATTCAAAATTCAAATTGATGATCATCATTATCATCATCTTTTTAAAAATCAATAAATCAAAAATATTTTGACTTACCATTTTTATTTTCTCACTTAAATAAAATAATTAATTTCAAAAATTAATTAATTTATTATATATATATTTCGAAATTCTATATTTAAATAAATAAATATATTTTCAAAAAATTTTAAATTTATTCCAAATTAATTACTCAACCTCAATTATCATATAATTGTATATTTGACCCAAAGAATAAAATTCTTCTCAAATTTCCAAATTACAGTTTTACCCTTATATCAACTCTTGCCTTGATATAGTTGTTAGGAAAAATATGTTTGCCTCAATGGAAATAGGTAAGAATATTACAACTCTATGCAAAGTATTACAAATAAATATTGATTGATTAAATAAAGTTACAACTCTATAACTGAAAATACAAATAAACAAAGAAAAGAAGAAGATGAAGAGAATATTAAAAGTACAACTCTATGCAAAAGATTACAAGTATAGTAAAGGTGTTTGAAACAAAAGAAAAGAAGATTACAACTCTAAACAAAAGTTACAAGTAAATAGAATAAGAAAATAAGAAGAAAAGCAATAGAGAAAAAGTAAGAACAAAACAAAAGGAAACTCTCACTTACACAACCTAAGTGAAGAGTGTTGGGGATCACCAACTTGAACAAGGTTTAAAACCTTTGTCCAAAAGCTTATTTCCCCCTAACTCAAGCACTAAGGGATCTCTCTCAAATATTGGAAAAGATTTCTGGAATTATCAAGCCTCAAGGTGTTTCTAGCCAAGTGCTCTAATGGATAGAAAAGTTGTATCTTACAAGTGAGCATTAGGCTCCTATTTATAGAGTTTAAAGACACCTTTTGAATTTCAAATTTCACCAACCCCCATGGCTGTTACCAATGATTAAATGGATGTTTATGGAATGAAAATAGAGATTTGGGAGTTATTTGGTTGTTGGAAACGTTCAAAATTGGATAAAACCGAAAATTGGAATATGCTGTCAACCACTTGGGTCGCGGCCTGACAATCATGCGCCGCGACCCACAGAGTGTTTTTGCCTCTTGGGCTGCGACCTGAAAAACTCAGGTCGTGGCCCAAGACCTTTTCCAACAACCAATTTTTCCAAATTTTCCAAAACGTTCCAAATTTATTCTCACTTGATTTTGTAACTTCCATACACATTATGGGAGTTAAAATCACATCTCTATCAGCCATTTCACATATGGCTTTAAGAAATTCATCTCAGTATTGTGTAACAACAAATCTACACAATAATGGGTAATATTTGGAAGTTACAAATTTGTAATGCCAAATATGTTACATATTTGGATATATCTCATATATCTAAATATTGTAACTCTCTATTATATGTTACAATATGTGACACTCTTTGTCACATTTATTTAATCTAAAACATTATATTATAAAATAATATAACAATAGTGTTGACAGAGCCACCTTGAGGACCTATAATATCAAGCTCCAATAAATATTAGATTATTAATCAAAGCTCTTTGATTAAATAATCATATTTATTAATCTCATGATTAATCCACTGTAAATATGAGATTGAACTCTTGATAATTATAGACATATATATATATACAGAGTACTTTATTAAAGAATAAAGTGTCCATTGATATAATCATTACATACAACATTAATCCTCTATTAATGGTTCATAATTAAATGGGAATAAAATTACCGTTTTACCCGTTTAACTACATCTAGTTCCTAGTGTACCATTGACTTTACAAGTGATGGTTGTGTCACAACAAGTTTACGACGTGAGCGCTCGTAACCTTTTCAGTTCAAAAAGTCAACCTAATAGGGAGCCATTATTCAATCTATAAGAAGGTATAGATTCCATATCTGTTAAACTATGTCCCTAGCCATACATATCATTGAGTCCCCAAAACAATTGTTTTTAGCCTGATCAGTCTGACAAACCTTAACGCATGAATCAAATAATCAAATGACATATATAGGAGTTCATAGTAACCTCAGGATTAAGATCATCGTGTATATGATCATCGTTTGATGTGTTTGATTAATACTACGAAACAGTATTTAAACAAGTATTAACAAATCACATCTGGTCCAGTTCTATATAACACTATATATAAAGTACTTTCACTAAAGTGTCCTACTACACTAGTGACCTGGATCTAGGTCGCTTGTATTTATAATACTAGTGAACCGTACTAGCAGTAATTAATCCAAAGATTCCATTACTTTATTTTATTGCGAACTATTTTAAGTTCATTATCTTAATCTCAATCCTCTCATACAAATATGAGATTAAGACCACATAGATGAACTTTGGAATTTTCTGATATTTACTTAATATTATCAACATAATATCGAACATAATCTATATATATATATATATATAATAATTCAATTCAATTATTTATTTCATTTAAAACATTTGTCAACTACAATTGCTTTAAGGGCACTATTCCCAACACCTCACGTGCGCAAGCCATGTGGCTCCATGCTGCCATGCGCGCGCGACCCCAGCCCTTGGCTCCCCGCACCCTGCACGCTTGACGCAGCTCCATGCGCACCGCGTGCATAAGTCCCGCCTCATCCACCTGTTGCCTACGCCACTCCAGCCCGAGCCCTGTTGCCTGCGTGCGCAAGCCACCCAGCCACCAACCCGAGCCCTTGGCTCCACCTTGTACTGCCGACCCTAGTGATCTAGGGCACCAATCTTGGTGCCCAAGTTAGATCCTATTTTCTTTTTAATATCTTTTATTTAATTCATTTTTAAAATTGTTTGAATTTAAAAGTTTAATTATCTTATTTTATTTTTATTAGAAAAATAAAATATCTTTTAGTTGGTTAAGATTTTATCTTAAGTTTAAATAATTATTTGAATTTGATTCTTTAATTATTTAAATTCAACTAAATTAAAAGATGACAAAAATACTTATTTAATTAAAATTTATTTTTAATTAAATAAATCAGTTAGAAAGTTAGTTTCTAATTAGTTATTTGGGCTTATCAAATTCCTAAGAATTATAAAGAAAGCCTAAGAGAGAGGAGAAGCATTCTTGGAGTCTTGCAAAAAACTTAAAGGCTATTTTGTAATTTTATTTCTATTTTTTCAAAGATTGTAAATTTAGAAATACCAAATAGTACTCAGTTCATCATTTATTGTTTATTTATTTATTGTATTTATTTAAATAAATGTTATTAATGTTTGATTGATAACATGATCATGCATTAGTCAATTACATGTCATTCATGAAACCCCACACAGTTTTCATTAGTCATGCATCTTTTAGAAACATGATTATTTAGGATTGTCCTAATTGTTTATATGAATTATTTTGGAGAAACCAATTGCATGTAAACTACTAAGCATTAAATTACTTAAAACTTGGTAACTCACACCATAATAAAGACAATAGTTTTTATAGGTCTTTAAGATAATCAACTTTATTTAAAAAGTATTTTAGTAAAGTTAGATGAATGTAATGGGTAATTATTTAGATCAAATTAATTGTAGAAACAGACTCTTTTATAATTAAATGTATTTTGTAATTAATTACATTCATAGGATTATTAATAAACTAGTGATTAATTTAAAATTAATTGATTAGTTTAATAAAACAAATTATTTCTAAAATATTAAGTGGGAGAATGTGAACTTCTCACTGTGACCTATGGTCTCCATTATTAGTACAACACCGTGAGATATGAATAGGGCCTTGAGGCAGCTTTGTTTTTGTCCCCCTAAAGAAGGTTTCTAGACATATTAATATCAAGGTTTTCTTCTTACAAAGATAGGAAGGAGTGATGTATTTTAGGCTTGACCGGCCCTAAGGCGGCATTCTCTAAATTAAGTCATGAATTTCGAAATAATGGGTTACACTTATAAAGATGCAATTAAGCTTTTGTAGTGGATAATTTCATCTTGACCAAACCAGCGATACTTTATTTTTAAAAAGAAAATAAAGAGTTATTTTAAGTTTTAAATAATAAAGATAAGATTGTCTTATAAGCTATCTGAATTTAACTTGACCGACCATAAGGTGACACTTTATTTGTTGGGTAGTTTTATGGAATAGTAAATGTTAGTTTATGTGTTTTAATTGATTGCATGCATGCATCATATTTACCTTCCAAAATGTTGATGTTTTTCAAATAAGTAATATTGTATTTTATTTCTTTCAGTTAAAATGTCTGAAAAACGACTGCAATGTAGTGATTGAACTTAACGATGAAAATAAAGTATTTTGGAGACATGATATCGATATATTATTGCTAAGAGATAATTTGATGGAAGTTGTTAAAATACAACCAATATAAGCTTCAGTGAATGATCAGTTTGAGTACACCAAGTGATTGAAAATAAATCATATGGCAAGGTATTATTTGCTTCAATCAGTAAATATAGAGACCAAAAATACTCTACAAAACCTTAAATATGCATATGATATATGGGAGGTCATCCATGCAATGTATGGACACATATGATTAGTAGTTTTATGAGAATGAAATCCTATCGGCCAAGTGTGAAATAATTGCTTAAATTAAGAAGAATAAGAAAGGTAAATATGATTTATTCATTCTTATAACAAAGTGGAAAAATATATGTCATCTTGAATTTTACACTCAGAGTCCATTAACAATATTTATTCTTCTATGTAGATAATTGAATCTTACGATTCAGAGAAGGTTGCTGATGAAGATCGTGAAGTCAAAGAGAGAGAAAATGTCTAGTTCAAGAAAGCATTGAAGAAAGTCATTTTATTTTAAAGTTCTTTAGTTTTATTAAAAGAAAAACTTTATTATTGTTTTAACAATGTTTTAGTTTGTTTCTTTTAGTATTTTGAATTCTATTGTATGTATTGACTTTCGAATATTTTATTAATTTGATTATTCTTAATTTTTCTTTGGACATGCAAATGAATAATCGGAGTTTAACACTTTCATTTATTGAACAAACGTCAAATAACTCAAAATTATTTGAAGTAGCTAAACCGAAAGAAAACAAAAGACAAAAAGTTTCAAATGAGGATGACACATATCTTTGAACGAAAGACAATAGAGCTAAAGTACATTTGGAGCATGTACACAGTGATGTATGTGGTCCAATCAATGTACAAGCAAGAGGTGGATATGAGTACTTCGTCATTTTTATTGACGATTATTCAAGATATGGTCATACTTATCTAATGCTTAGGAAATCTGAAACCTTTGGTAAGTTTCAAGAATTCAAAGCTGAGGCTGAGAAACAATTAGGTAAGACTCTTAAAACACTTTGATCAGATCGAGGTGGTGAATATTTGGATTTAGAATTCAAAGATTTCATGCTAAAGCATGGTATTCTATCCCAACTCATAGCATATGGAACGCCACAGCAAAATAGTGTTTCAGAAAGAAGAAATAGGACCTTGTTGGACATGGTAATGTCTATGTTAAGCTACTCTTCACTTCCTCTCTCACTATGTAGATATGCACTTCAAACGACGACATACATTTGAATGTGGTCCCATCTAAGATAATAAGAAAAATGCCACTGGAATTGTGGAATGGAAACAAACCTAGTTTGCACCATTTCCGCACTTAAGGTTGTCCTAATCATGTTCTTAGACCTAAATTAGGGAAACTTGATTCGAGGTCTGAAGTGTGCATTTTTGTGGGCTACGCTCCAGAAACAAGAGGCAATTACTTCTATAGTCCCAAGGACCGAAAGGTATTTGTTTCAACAAATGCGACCTTCCTTGAACACGATTATATGAATAACCATAAACCTCGGAGCAAGGTAGTATTGGAGGAACTCACAGCTGATAAGATTCCGTCACCTTCATCATCATCATTAAATAATAAACGACAAACCGAGGAAGCCACTATTCCTGAAAAGGAAACCCCAGTGCAACATCGTAGTTGGAGGGTTGTGAGACAACTTATTCGCTACGAACATGAGGCACCTATTCTTGTTTTTTATACATACAAGGATGATCCATTAACCTTCAAGGAGCTATGGATGATCCTGAAAAGGAGAAATGGCAAGAAGCCATGAACCAAGAAATGGAATCTATGTATTCCAATTCTATCTGTGAACTTGTAGACCCACCTGAAGATGTTATGCCCATTGGGTGTAAATTGATATACAAGAAGAAAAGAGGTGTAGATGGGAAATCGAAGACTTTCAAAGCAAGGCTAGTAGCCAAAGGTTACACTCAGAGAGAAGGTGTTGATTATGAAGAAATATTTTTCTCATGTGGCCACATTGAAATCCATTCACATCCTCTTATCCATAGATGTCACGTATGATTATGAGATATGGAAAATGGATGCCAAGAGAACCTTCCTTGAGAGTTATCTTGATGAAAGTATCTATATGTTACAACCAAAATGATTCATCAAAAATGGAGAAGATCAAAAGGTGTGTAAGTTTTTTAAATCCATTTATGGATTAAAGTAAGCATCTAAATCTTAGAATATCACCGTTGATGAAATGATTAAAACATATGACTTCGAACAGAATATCGATGAAGCATGTGTATATAAATATATCAAAGGAAAAGTGGTGATTTTTCTAGTTCTTTATGTGGATGACATTCTCCTCATTGGAAACAATGTAGAGACAGTGTCAAATGTAAAGAAGTGGTTAGTCGAAAAGTTCCAAATGAAAGATTTGGGCGAGGCGAGCTATGTTCTGGGAATCCAAATCCTAAAGGATAGGAAGAACAAGTTCTTGGCACTTTCTCAAACTAATTATATAAGTAAGGTGCTTGAAAGGTTCTCTATGGATAATTTCAAGAAAGGTCATTTACCAATCAGACATGGAATTACTCTTTCTAAAGAGCAATGTCCAAAGACACCTCAGGATGAAGAGGACATGCGAAAGTATCCATATGCTTTAGCATTTAGGAGTCGTATGTATGTTATGTTGTGTACTAGGTTCGACATATGCTATGCAGTATGGATTGTGAGTCGTTATCAATCAAATCCTGGTTTGGAACACTGGATTGCAGTAAAGCACATTCTCAAGTATCTTAGTAAAATGAGAAATTATATGTTTGTATATTCAGGGGTAAGTTAAACCCTACTGGATACACTGAATTTGATTTCCAATTAAACAAAGACAGTCGTAAGTCGACGTCTAGGTCAGTATTCATTCTTGGTGGAGGAGTTGTAGTCTGGAGAAATATTAAACAGTCCAGTATAGCATATTCAACCATGGAAGTCGAGTATATAGCGGCTTGTGAAGTAGCTAAGGAAGCAGTTTGGTTGAGGAAGTTCTACACTGACCTAGAAGTAGTTCCAGATATAGATAAGCCACTAATCTTGTACTGTGACAACACTAGAGCAGTAGCTAATTCCAAGGAACCTAGAAGCCACAAGAGAGGAAAGCATATAGAAAGGAAATACTATCTGGTTAGAGAGATTGTGCACAGAGGTGATGTAACTGTTATGAAGACAGCGTCGAAACAGAACCTGGCAGACCCGTTTACCAAAACACTTCTTGCAAAGTCATTTATGGGTCATGTATGCAAAATGGGATTAAGGGAGATGCCTCACTTGCTTTGAGGGCAAGTGGGAGATTGTTAGGATTAATGCCCTAAAAGCATGTAAATACATTTTATTGATTTAAATAAAAGTACAATTTTATTATATTTGAATGTTATAATTATTATTTGAATTAATTACATAATAATATCAAGAAAATTTCTTATTCATTTATGAGAATATGATCTTGTATTAGTATGAGAGAATTAAGATAATATATAATGAATAAAATAGTCAGTAACATATTAAAGTATAGAATCTTTAATGAATGTTTACTAGTGCGGTTTACTAAGCATATAAGATGCAAGTGATCTAGATTTAGATTACTGATGTGGATAGACATCTTAGCAAATGTGTTGTATATAATAGAGATTATATATGACAGGACCGATGAGAATTCATTATCTATATAAACTTGTCGTTTGACATACAAATTTAATTCTTATCATAATAGATGATCATTTGTAGATCAGTCTAAATCCTGAGTATTCATGAACTCTTGTTCGTGTTTATTAGATCTTTTGATTCACTCGTTAATGTTTCTTAGTATAATGAGGCTAATGACTTTTTTTTTAGATTCAATATTATGAATGACTAGGAACATGATTTACTATAATGGAATTCATACTTTTCTAACGGATCGAATATTGGTTCCCTTAAAGGTTAATTCTAGAACTTAATTGTTATTGAGCTCAAATCTATAATATGATTATAGATTAATTATTCACTAGTGAATTAATGGTACATAAGGATCAAGAGGTAATTAGAAGGGTGAAACAGTAATCTTGACCAATTTTAATTAACGAACCAATAAATGGAGGACAAAACTACATTTATTGATTATATCAATGGACTACAAGAGAAAACTTTGTAAATATAATTATATAAATACTTAGAGTGCAATTCTATATTTATAGTCGAGTAATCATGGAATTAATAAATAAGATTATTAGATTAAAGAGTTTAATTAATAATGTGGTAGCGTCGTATTGTAGGTCCATAGTCTCTAGATCACCTCTGTCCTACACTGTCAAGGGTAAGGATGTCAAAAGAAAGATTTGTAGAGAGAATGACTTAATTGCAAAAGAATTAATTTTCTAAGGCAAGAAAATAATTATGTGATAATTGTGGGTAATTGATTAATTATGAATTAATTAATTATTTAACAATATAGTTTTAATTTTGAAAAAATATATGTTAAAATAAATATTAATCATGTTTGGATCAATATAAAGAGAGAGGTTAATAATTATCTTATTTATAATAAGATATTTATTTATTTATTTAAAACTAATATTTTAAGATAAAATTAATTTTGAATTAACTGATATTTATTTTGGAATAAATATATTGTCTTAAATATTGATTAAATAAACAAATGAGAAAATTAGGGCGAGCGTAATAACTCTATGAATATAGAGTTATTTTATTCATTTAACTTATCATTTTATTTGGAAAACAGTGATTTGGGTCTAGTTTAGGTGCATTTTGTGCATGAGTTTATCTAATTTTATCCCTGGATGCTTAATAGTGAATTAAGTGGAAATTGTGCATGAATTATACTTATTTGGACTATTGGAATGGTTAAAACAGGACAGGGGTTGGATTATTAAGCTGAATATTGGAAGTGCAGTAGCTGCTGAAATTCCTGGAGTTGATGCTGTGAGAATTGCTGAAGCATTAGGGCGTTTGACAGCTTGGCAACAAGTGACGAAAATCCAGCCACTTGGATAAATATGTTATACAGCCAACATCTTATGTCTTGATTGGGTTTTGAGTGGGCTGGTCCAAGCAATTAATAAAAGAAAACAAGCCCAAAAAGAAGGAGAGTCAATCACGTGAGGGAGGTTAGAGTGACCTAAGGGAACTTTCCCTTTTTAGAGACATACGCCTCATTATGAAAGAAAGGACAATCGCCATTGCAGGGAGGGGAGAGAGAAGTTATTTGGGAGAAAAATAAAAGAAAGGAGGGAAAGAGAAGAATCACGTGGGGAAGCAAGAGGAGGAGAATATTGCCACCATCACCATCTTGGACTACACGTTCTTCATTCCTTTTTGTTCTTTTTCACTTCCCTATCCAATTTTAGAATTCTATTTTTTTTAATGGTTGAATTTATGAATGAGAGTGTTTTAAGATTTTTGAATATGAACTAGATTTTAGAGTAGCTAAGACCTTTGTTAGAACCATATTATGTAAGACTTGGAACTTTATTTTTAATCTATGGGATTTGATGTTTTTCACTTTGTTGTTTATATTGAATACTCTTGCTATTGCTTGACCAACTTTAGTAAGAAATTGAGTTAATTATAGCAATGAAAATTATTGTGATTAATGGACTTAGGAATTGAGTGATGCATGTTGTTAATTCAATTTTTGATTTAATTGTGTTTATATAGACATATATAATCACCATGCATATTTTATTGGGTTGTGGTTTAACTAGTTGTTCTTGGTGTTAATTTAGCATAGACATATGCAAATTTCATTTGGAGCATGCTAGCATAAATGCACTTGAAAAAGGGTTATGCAAGTTAGAAATACCCAGAATTTTTGCATCTGATCCCACAACATTGTCACAACAATAGTTCAAGACTTGCATAATAGGGGGATTACGGGTTTTAGCTCATTTATCCAACATAACATTTTTACTTTGTGGTTCTAAATTTAATTGTTTTTTGTTTAATTAATTTGAATTTTATTTTATTTTTTCTTTTTAATTAGTGTTTACAATTTATTGATTTTATATTTTTCGCTCTTGAATTGCATTAGCTCAAGTTTGGAATAATTGATTAAAATAATCAATCCATGTGGACACGATCTTTCTTATCATTATATTATTTGTTGTCGACTGTGTACACTTGCACAATTTTATTTTCTTTAATTTACACAACAGAGCTCTAATAGTGTGGTGCAACACACTCACTGCATGGTGAGTGTGGCGCCACACACATGGATATTTGTATCCCTAGGATTTGAATTTTGAATTTCAAAATTATTTGTTTATTCTTTTTAAATATGATTTAAAATTAAATAATTAAATAGGTTATAATTGATCAGTATTATTTTAATGAAATAAAGATTAATTATTTAAGTTAATTATCTTTATAAAATTGAAAGAGTGATACTTTCATAAAAGAAAAAAAAAGTTGTTTTAAGCGATTAAAAAGTTTAGACTATCAGACTCTCTCTCAGAAAGAAAGCGATAGTTTTTCCTAAACCTTAAAAATTATTCAATAACTCTCAATCAAACCTCTATAGATCTCATGTGTTGAGTACATCTAGAGAGTTCTAAAATCAACATTTTGAATCCTACGTGCCCACACAAGTCCTTGTGTGTTTGAGGATTGGTTTGTAAGATCAAGGTGTGAGCTTTCAGAATTTGGATTGGAAGATCGTTGATTTATACAAAAAGATTTGTGAATTCTTGATAGACTACAAGAGGTAATCTCTAATCTATTTGTATGTTATTTAATATATCTATATATGTATGATCCTAGCTGGTATTAATAAATTATTTAAAAAGACTCATTTAGTTGCGTAACTCTAATTTACACTTTCAATACCAACCCCTAAACCACGAAAATGAGGTGTTGGCACGGGACCAGTTGCCAACGCAGATGCCACGGATGATGAATCACGTCATCGCTTTCTCCGATGACGATGCTCAGAGAGTGCACTTTCCCCACCACTATCCTTTGGTGGTGGAGAGCCAAATCTCCAACAAAATGGTGACTCGGATCCTGGTGGATAACAGGAGTTCGTTGAACATCCTGTTCAGGACAACATTTGAGAAGATTGGGCTAGCTAACAGTGATCTATCTCTGTGCACCTCGACTCTTTACGGGTTCACGGGGGAGGGGCTCATACCAATGGGGAAAATTAAGTTGTCGGTGACACTAGAGGAATTGCCTCGCCAAGTGTTCAAGTACTGCATTTTCGTTATTGTCGACTACTCGTCCGCCTAGCCATCCTGGGACGTCCGACCCTGGTGGAGTTTGGGGAAGTCACCTCGATATGCCACTTGAGCATGAAGTTTCCCACTGAGGCGAGAATAGGCATTATCTGCGGAGACCAAAACGAGGCCCATTCGTGCTACAATGTGTCACTAAAACATCTAGTGATGGTTGTTGAGGCAGTGGCCCCCAAGAAGCCTCCTCCCGAGGAGATGGAGGTCCAGGCTGTTCAAGGGAAAAGGGAAATCAACGAATTGGACCCTAGGGTTGGAGAAGAAAGGGTTGTTGATCCTATGGAAGAATATGAGGAGATCATCCTAGACACCTCCAACCCTGATAAAAAGACTAAGGCCAGGAGAAAAGGCTTGAACAGGCGAAAGGCGCCTAACCCAAGGAGCTACCTAAAGCATTGTGGAGCTACCGCACCACTGCTAGGAATTCTACCGACCATTTTCCCCTCTCCATGGCCTACGGGTATGAAGCCATGCTCCCAGTTGAGTCAGAAATCTCCACGCACCGACAAGACACATAATATCCAACCACAAATCATGCTTTACTCTAAGAATCTCTAGACCTTGTGGAGGAGCTCCGAGAAGCTTCACAACTACGTGTAATGTCCTACCAGCAAAAAGTGACCAGATATTTCAACTCTAAAGTGGAGGATAGGAAATTTGGTGTCAGAGATTCGGTGTTGCGAAGAGTTTTCTTAGCCACCCGAGATCCTGGTGCTGGAGTTTTGGGCCCTAACTAGGAAGGCCTATACCAAGTCGAGAGCAGCATGTGTCCAGGGACATACAAAATGGCTCGACTGAACGGGGAGCCAGTTCCCCATGCTTGGAATGCCGAGCATCTCCGCCGTTATTATCAATAATATAAGCAATGTATCTACTAAGTTTTGTAGCCTCTGGGCACAATTAATGGAAATCGTGTGTGCAAAATGTGATAGATGAAATTCAGAGAAACTGCTTGTATTTTAAATTCTAATTTAGAAACTGCTTGGATAAGTGAACGCTGACTAGTCTCCGATCACCTGGGGGGCATAGCTGGGTCTCCTCGCAGGATAGTCGTTCACGGAGCGTGACCTAGGAAGATAAGCTTATCATGAGCGGAGCAAGCCTAGTGTCAAAGCCTAGCTCCTCGCGGGATAGCCGCTCGCAAAGCGTGACCTAGGAATCTAAGCTTAGCATGAATTGAGCAAGCCTAGTGTCAGAGCTTAGTCTCCTCGCAGGATAGTCGCTCGCAGAGCGTGACCTAGGAAGCTAAGCTTATCATGAGCGGAGCAAGCCTAATGTCAAAGCCTAGTCTCCTTGCGGGATAGCCGCTCGCGGAGCGTGACCTAGGAAGCTAAGCTTATCATGAGTGGAGCAAGCCTAGTCTCCTTGCAGGATAACCGCTCGCGGAGTGTGACCTAGGAAGCTAAGCTTATCATGAGTGGAGCAAGCCTTGAGTCAAAGCTTACGTAAGCAGACTAAAAAACCAAGTAACCTATGGATGGAGAACTTGAGTTATTTCCTAAGGACCAACTACAAGTTCCCGACTTCTAGTAAGCGAACGGACCCCCGAGTCATTTATACTCTAGACAACCCCCAAGTCATCCGTACTCGGAGGGCAACTTTGTTCAGTGTAACCTCTCAAGGACCACGTGCCCCAAGAGTAACACTGAAAATAACCTAGGAAGTTAAGCTTATCATTAGGGGAGCTAGCCTAGTGTCAAGCCTTCCATGAATAGGCTAACCTATGGGCAACAACTTGTGTTATCTCCCAAGGACTATGTGCCCGAGAAGCAATAACCAGCTCTCAAGCCCCGAGTCTCCCATACTCGAGCGCAAGCCTCAAGTTGCCAAAAACTTGGATCACAGGGCCTAGCCTAAAGGGGCGGAAAGCTCGACCCACGTCCTGAGGACTTTGAACCTGAGGGCTAGCAGCGAGTTTCCGATTCCCAAAACCCGAGTACTCTGTACTCGGGGGGCAAAGCTATAATCGTGACTAATGAAAATGACCTAGTGCAACCTCCCGAAGACTACGTGCCTATGGAGCAACACTTCATTTTCGAACCCTAAGTAAATTTGACCTCCTAAGACCCGAGTTGTTGGGACTCGGAGATGTAAGGACAAGTCAAGTGCCCCCACTTGACAGCACACTAAAGTTACTTCTAAAGACTGCGAGCCCGTGAAGCAACACTAAGTTCTTAAAAGCGTCAAAATACTAGGTGAGTCGACAAGTCTCGAGTCGTCAGGACTCGAGCACAAGTCCCTAGACGAATTGACTAGGGTAATTAAGACCCAAGTCTTGAAGACTAAGGTTCACGCGTGGTGGACAAGATAAGGTCTAAAATTCTTGTGAAATCAGATTACGTTGAGTTAAAATTAAAACCTTACCAAATTTAAGACCAAATTGCACAATTACTAAATGCTAAAAATGTGTCGAGTGATAAAGTAATGAAGGCAAAAAAGTAGTGCAGGCAAAGGCCATCTAGCAAAATAAAATCATTTACAATTGCGCTCGGGGGCTCGAGCATTAACTTGTTTGTACCCCTAAAAGAGCGATGAAACGCAAGCCTATTTAAAGAAAAAGCAAAGGTAACAGGGCAAAAGTTACCACCTACGTCTCGCTTGGAGGAACCTCCATTGTGATATCAATCACGCGATCAGTCTCAGGGGCTTAACTTGCTTCCACAGTCGCTTGAGTTTGAGCCGCCTTGGCGGCGTTCACCCGAAAACGCTCCTCGAAGAGCAATCTTATGTTGGGCTCGTCGGTGAAGGCCAAGTCTATTTCTTTGTTGCTTTTCCATGCAACATAGAAGATGTCCTCCACTAGCTTATCAAACTCTTTGTTGAGAGCGGCAACCTGGTCCCTCAACTCCTGGGCTTGGCGTTTCAAGTCCTTCGCCTCTGCCTGAGCCCTCAAAGTCGCCTGCAAGGTTTCCTCTCGAGCTTTGGCCGCCCCCTCGCGGGCATTTTGGGCAGCCTCCTCTGCGGCTTTGGAATGCCTTATGGCATCTTCCACCAGCTTCGTGGAAATGCCTTCAAGAGCTTGTAGCTTGGACTGCTCTGTCGCCAAACGAGTCTCCAACGCGGAGGCACGAGCCTTCTCGTCTTCCAGAGCCTTCTGGAGCTTGGAGTGCTCCTCGAGGGGGATTGCCGCATCCCTGAGTTCCTTTAGATCGAAGGATCTTGTGGTTACGACATCCCCAAGCCTCTGGCATAAGGCAACAATCTGCATAAAAAAAAGCCTCGGGTATGGGGTGAAAGATCACTTAGGCGTGGAGTGGACTCCTCATTAATTGTTCTGATTGATGGGCCCAACAATGGGGAGTCAGCACGTGGCGCTACATTTTTGGGGTGTGACGTGATGAGAAGCCAAAGTGTCATCCCCCAAGAACCTTCGAAATTACCCATTTCAGTCTCCATTTTCTGAGGATAAGTGAAGACTTTGGGGCAAATGTTGAGACAAGCTCCTCGGAGTGTAAGCTCCTCCAGGTGCGGTTTGATCCTTCACTTAGAGAGAATGTCTTCAAGTTAGGTCACGTCCCGAGGACCTATGTTGGGGTCCTCTCGTCTAATGGTTAGGTTAGTCCTCCAGGCGTAAGGAGTTTCCCCTCGGGGTATGGAGGGAGTGGCAGGTGTCAGTCCCAACAACTTTGGACCACGAACGACCATCTGACAGCTTTTGTGCCTCGAGAAGTGGTGTCGAGGTCATACACTCGATAATCGGTATGTCTCGCGGCGTCGTCTGACATGGGAGACGTGCGGCTGCACTCTGACAGTGTCATGGGCATGTTCCCCATAAAAGAGTGGGTTGCAACCTGTGAATTGGGCCCCATGCGATATACATGGGCCTGGTGCCACCTTTATCATATAAATGTATTTTAATTAGGCTTTTAATGTCACTTATGTGGGAATATTATTGTAATAACTCCTCATTAAGAGAGATAACTGCTCTCAGCCTCTATAAATAGGGTTCCCTGTTTTTGTATTCAGAGTATTGCATAAACGCTGCCTGAAACTCAATTGAAGCTTGCCCAACCATGCTTCACAAATCATAATACTAAAAGCCTTGTGGACTAAGGTTATTTTATAACCTAAACCACGTTAAAATCTTGTGTTTTTTACTATATTCCTTTATAAGAGACCGTCAACACTTACATACTTAAAAATTGAATTTAAAATTTTATTCACATCGTGAACATTAAATGAAATATGGCTATGGCAAGAATAAAAATGATTAGAATTAATCAAAGAAGGAAGCGTAATCCATAAAATTTGATTGAACTATGAATTGAAATGAATCAATGAAGTATAAAAGGGTCAATGAAAAAACTTGGAGTATCAAATAATCTCAAAATGAGTCGCATCCTATTTTGTATTTATTTTTTTTCAAATAGTTCTTTATATTCTCTCTCAAAAGACCCGTGTCTAAAGCCAATAGTGGTTCGGTTTGTGAATTGTGCAATGTGATTCATATAGACAAGACAGGTCACAAAACCAACCCCAGTTCTCAAGCAACAGCTGTGGGAAAATGAAAAGTAACAGCAACCAAAATTTATCTACACAAATACAAAATACTACATGAGATGAGAGCATTGGGACTTTCATTTCTAAAGATGATTGATTTACTCGTACCAAAAAATGATTACAATGTTGAGGAGCAATAATACTCAAAAAAGGAAAAGAAAAAAAAACTACCTAAAAGAATGCAAATATGAAGTAGTAATTTATCCAGATGACCTCCAAATCCTTCCCTCCAGTGAAACCACCATCACATATACATCGTCATGATATTTACGTCGATCCCCTTGAGGAATATCAAGCAATTCATGAAAATCCATTCCTACAACACAAGCAAACTCATGATTAGGTTTTGAAAACATAACACCTGACCTGAATTACAAAACATACGAGACCAAAACTTAATTCGGTGAAATTCATATAACTAGCTCCATAGTAAAGCAATTGCCTAGTGTCACCATGCTATTTAACTGAACTAACTTTTCTTAACTAACCATTCTTTTTGGCAGCACGAAAAAGAAGCTCGGCAATGAGGTATTGTGCAGGATCACCTTCGGGGACGTTTTCCATGAACCATGTAACATGGGCAACTACCTCTTCATTGCTGAAGAATTGGTAAAGCCCATCCGAGGAGAGTACCAAGAATCGATCACTAGAAGAAAGTCGATGGTGAATGACATTTGGAATGCAGCTGACATAAGGAGCATTTCCCACATATTCAACTCGAAACATTTCTAAAAGAGCTTCATTACAAGTTGGCTGCAAGAAATATTTGTTATTAAATGATAATGAATAGACATGGACTAGGCAGATTGCTGCAAAATACAAGCCTCACATGTATAATTTGCAAATAACTATCATGGTTTTTATACTCAAATGCAGCTTATATTTAGAATGCTTATCTGTACAATTATTTTATGAACTAAACTAAGACCAGAAATGATGTTCTATACTGCAATGCTAGTATCTCCTTAAATATGTACAACTGTACAGCTTTATACATTTTCAACAGTCCAACTTAGTCATAGTTAACATCATCTCAGACCTGTAACACCCTCATTTCCACAATTTTGGTCGAGATTACATCCCTAAACGGAAAATACATCAACACACATGAAAACAAAGGGGAGAAAAAAACAAAAACACCTCCTTCCATTAGTCAGTCAAATTTTACTTTTGACAATTAAATAATAATACCCTTCCTAAATTTGTTCCATCAAAGAAACCATTAACAATTTAACTTAGCTTAAAAGCAGATATTGTGTTTTTTTTCAATATTTTACAGCTACATTATTTCACTATCAATAATTTCAGTTAGGGCTGCCAGTATAATCCCCCTGCCCCCACAAAAAAAAAATTGAAACCTGCTTTGGAAAATATTATGTCTACTAAGACTGGAAACTTGGGCAAGTGCATTGACCTACATGCTACAGTAGATATGTGAGAAGACATACATACACAAAAGTATAACGTTCAAACCATTGCAGCTATAGCTGAACTTTCACCTGAATTCTTCAAAAAGCAAAATTTGTAGAAACTAAACTAGCACTAAGTAGAAAAATTATAAGAATAAAAAATGGAAAGCCCCTCAGCCATACATCCAAGAAAATAACTTAAATTGGCCAGCAAAAAATTACAAGATGGACTGACCCTCTTCAAGAACCCAGCACCGAAGGCTCTGGTGACTTTTAATTGTCCCTTCACTCTATCATTGAATACGGCCTGGTTGTCATCAGGATGCTCTGCCTTTATCCTGATAACTTCCTAAAAAACACAATCATAAAGCAAGATAATATCTTCAAATTATGTAAACGTGCTAACAATATGATTTATTACTTACCAACATATTTTTTTCTCATGATCTACTACATCTTGATTCGAATACACAAAAATCAAAACAAAAAATTTCTATATTAAGTTCGTGACAAATCTGAAATCAGGGTATTCCATGCATAAAGTACTAATATAATTCTCAAAGACGACAATGGCCAACTAATCCACAGAACCACAACTAAGCATGATAATATGCAATAACACTGCTGTATTTAAAAATAGAAACTGTTTGCAGGCGACAAGTTATGCATCCATGCATGAACTTAAGCACAAAGATGGTCAATTACAATTTAGCATGATGCCTGCAATAACACTATTTTTTGAAAGAGAGGCAGGCGTTCAGACATATGTGCTTAACCACATAAATGTCAAATTCAGATGCTCACACTGACATTCACAGAGCAGAAAATGCATTATACGCTGAAAGGAATGTTTAAGTTTTAAGTAAACATCAAATGATTAATTCTAAGAGATAAAGGGTAAAACTAACACCATGAAACTAAAAATTGAGAAAAGTAGAAGTAGATACCTCCTCAACGTTTGTGCTGTGATCAGTGGAGAGCTGCACTGCCCTCATCTTTAATCTGCAGATGGAAATCTCCCTATTTTTGTTTAGCTTGTTTACTTGACTGTTGTGATTATGCATTGGAGACTCCTCTGATATCCGATCAAGCTCCATACGGACCAATGACTCCCTGGATCTATTCCCATGCCTCACGTCATCCTTCACAAAACTTGGATTAGGATGACGATCATTCGGTCTTTCTTGTGCCAAGATCACTCGGCTATCCCCAAGGTTCATGACATACACATCTTGATCCTTCATTAACATTACAAGAACACATGAACCCATCAAAGCAAGTTCTGGGTTTTTATCAAGAGCCTCCTCCACCATTTCCATATATGCCTCTTCAGTCCGTTCAAGTGCTTGTGCCATTGCTTTTAAAACTAAATCATGATCAACAGTACCTGCTTTGCATCTCCTAGTAGGTCCTAATTGTTCTGCCATTTTTTCATTAGCACAAGTTTCTTCTCTGTGCCAATCATAACTCCAACGAAAAAGCTTTTTACGCAAGGATTTCTGCTTTCTGTACATTTTTCTAATCTTTGAACTGAGAAAGAGCAATCCAGGATTCTGCCTTTCCCCTGAAAGAGAAGGTAAAGCATCTTGATGGTCATAATCAACCTCTATCTGTCCACCTAATCCGGAAGTAGTGGGTTCTCCACACCGATGGTTAGAACACTCTCCCTTTGTATTCGATGAGCTAGATATTAGTTGTCCCTCTTGTGAAGATTGTCCAGAACCCAAAGAATTTGAACTTGGCTGACACTCCTTTCGTTGCTTATCACCCAGTACCGAAATTGGAAAAGAACATTGTTCACCCCAAGGTTCCATCTGAAGTAACTCATAAAGACGCTTGCTTTTTCTTTCCTGACCAGTTATGCTTGCAGTTGGAGCACCAGAGATGTTCGTTTTTTCACAATTAGGTAATTGCTGTTCTACATTAATCGTGCCTTTGTCCTCTTCCTCAACTATTTCAGAGGAAGATGCTTCAAAGCCAGAATTATCCATACTACATGATTCTACTAAATGACATGAAATTACTTGACTTGGCTTGTCCTCCCTACTGCTGCACCCTGCAGTGGTCTCAAGATTTAATGGATCACTTGGAGGCTTATCTTCATAATCCCAAAGCAGTCCTTCCAGTTCCTTATCCATTGCTCTGTAAAGATGGCTCATCAAAAAATCTGGTGCATCTGGCCCACTAAAGCCATCATATATTCCTATAAACAACCAACCCTGTTCTTCAGAGAGCACAACATGTACCCGATCCTCACCAGCCTTTCCATGAGCCCATTGCAAGTTGTGAGTATTTCTGTACTCCCCTTCAGATGGTCCTCCATCAGGGCAGTTGCGAGAAAAGTCAGGACGAAACTTTGGTTCTTTAGGATGCCAGGTTAATTGAGTCATTGGGTGCAAGAACAACCGCTGCATCCAACCAGACCCCATGGAATGCTTAGAAAAAGTCCTAGAAAGAGTGCTCTTCATTGGCCCACTCACACTCCTCATAAGACGGTGGAGGCCTTGTCTTCGACGGCTGCGAGCAAGAGGGGCAGAGAAGTTAGCCTTGTCAGTAGAATCAATAGGACCAGACATTACCCCCTTCTCAATGGGACCAGACATGAAACCAGCACCGTTCCTGTCTAAAGGACCGGAAGCATAACCTCTTTCAAGGGGTCCGGACATAAAGCCATTCAAGGGTCCAGAGCAATGAGGAGCAGGCTGCAAAGGGATGGCAGCAAAGGAGGAGGTGCTCTCAAAGGACGCAGCCGGCTCTAGGACATCAGTGGCAAACAATGCAGTTTGGTTACCAGTGCGAGCAGTGGAAACATTGGCACTGACGGAAGCACCAGAGATGGCTTTGAAAGTGGTTTCTGGGAAGCACTTGTTTGGTCTGGAGGGTTGATCTTCCCAGAGTTCATGTCTGAAAGACCCACTTAACGTTTCAGAATCGAGAGTGCTGGAATCAACAGTGAACCTTTCAGAGGTTGAGGGAGTAATGGCAGGAGATTCGAGAATTGAGGGGCGAACATAACAGAAGGAGTGGCCCAAACCTTCATCCAGTGGCTCAAGGAACTCCAAATCGACACCGTTCTTCCCATGAAACGGCACAAAACATCCCACAACGCGGGAGGTGCCGTTACCCATTTACCAAAACAGAAACAGAAATGGATACAGATATCTCTGAGATTGAGATTGAGATTGCCGTGACATGAGCATACAATACAGGGATACGAACCGAGTGCGAGCAGGACCCATAAACTTTCCTCTGTATTATACTACTACTACTACTCCTACTCAGTACTCACTTCCAAGTCAAAAATCAGTTCTTGTCTTCCCATCACAGACATTCAAAGATAGAGTATTTAACATTCCTATAAAAAGGAAGAAAAAGAACACAACGAAATGCCGTGATCTAAGTCTCACTGACCTGGGGAGGATCGAGCCCAGCGAGCAACAGATCTGGCATTCAGGAGAGTCCACGACCTATGGGAGTAGTAAAGAAAGAGAGAAAGAGAGAAAGGCATGGAAATAATCAGAAGTGGAGTGGGTCAGATTGAGTCCTGTGGATGTGGTTGGTGCGGTTGCAGACATGCGCAACTCAGCTCAGTAGAAGCTCTGCCAAATACTTTATTTCCTCTGAAACCCATGATTGGATTGGATTGGAATTGGAGGGAACTCAAACTCACACTCGCACACAGCTCCACACTCCTGCTGCTGATATATCATACATGTGTATATGTACGTATATATACATACAGACATACATATATACGTATATTTATACGATGGAAATTGGTCTGTCCAGTGTTCAACACTTTTTCTGGGTCGGTCTGTCCATCAGATTCAGAGGGGAGGAGAACAATTTTGAATAGAAGAAAATCCCAAAAGAGTTTTTTTTTTTTTTTATTTTACTTTTATTTATTTATTTATTTATTTTATTGTTAATTAGAAAGAATAATAAAATAAAAGAATACTGAAAGCAACTGAGACTAAAACAGGCTTCAAAATGGGTCAAAATCAGAGTTGAGTCTTGATTGAGTTGAGTTCATCAAAGCCCTCTCTTTTCTTCTTTCTTTTTCTTTGTTTTTTTTTTTAAATTTAATTTTTTTATTAGTTATATTCAAGAAGAGGACTTTCTTTCTTGGGGTTTGTTTTCAAATGTTTTAGGGGTAAAAGCATTATTATTATTATTTGTCCAAAAAAAAGCATTATATTATTTTTTTAAAATTAATAAAAAAATGTAAAAAGTTAAAAATTTAGTAATTTTACGTTGGACAGTTGAGAAATAGAAACTGTTGCATGGGTAATTTTTTTTTTTATTTCTTAAAAAAATAACATTTGATTTCATTTGGGGAATGATTGGTTGCTGTTGGAGTCAATAAATAAGCACTATCCCATCATCATGCTCATCAACGAAATTGGATGGAGCGGGACTCACTCCAATTCCATTATTATTATTATTATTTATTTTTTATTATTGTTTCTTTTTATTATTATTATTTGCACTTGCACTACCTAAAAAGTAGTAGTCATGGAAATGAATAGTACCAATACCAAAACCAAAACATTTAGAAAAAAAATAAAGAAATATGGGTCAAAAGTATTCCTCTTTTAAAATTGTAATTGCAACGATAAAATAGACATCTTTTTTGTTTCTTAGTTAAGAAACAAAATCTTTGTTTGTCTCCTTCCCCATTCCTCCTCAACTCAAACCCCCACACTACTCAAAAACAACTCTTCCTTCAAAGTTGCTCTCTTTATTCATGGATTCCTATTTTCTTTGATTTCTCCAGACCAAATAATGCATTGTTATTTCAAGAACATATATAAATATATATATTATATAGGCACAATTTTAGTGTTAGTGTTTATTCGATAAAGTAAAAGAAAAAGGAGAAATGGTGCCCAAAAAGACAAATGGAAGGCCAACTCCACAAGCACCCACCGGGCACTGCCCACTGGCTAGACAGTAGACACACTCCTCGGAGGCTCCAACCTCCAACTCCCACCTCCACCAGCACCACCACCCTCACCTCGTTGACCAACCAACTCCACTTGCTGTTATAATATATATACACAATTCCAAAAACTCCTTTTGTCCTCTTCCCATTTTCAATGCCGAATCATATATTAATAACAAGATTTAGATTTTAGATGTCTGGATTTGTGTGAACAGAATATTAGTTTAACAATAAACAAAACAAGAAAAGAGTAGTTGAAGTAGCAGAAGCGGTAATATTACTAGTGGGAATCTACCACCCAAGTCTACGCCCATGACACTATTTTATGAATTTGGGCGGTGGGTGCACTCATCACCCACATCTGGTTTTGTTCCATTAAATACTCCCAAACCAAACCATAATCATTATATACACACATCCACACCCACAGAAAAAACAAGTTCACATTTTTTAGGTGAAATACTCTCTTGCAAATTCCTTTCTAATATCAATACAGTCCCACTTCATTTGCTATCATCGGCATAAGCTGAAGAATACATATAATAGTCTCACCTCATAATATATCAAAACACCTTAAAACAAAATTTCATGTCATACTTGCTCTTCCGTTAAATGAGTAACATATATGATAGCTCATCAATAGGGAATGTCTCTAAATTGTCACACATGTTGAGTCAAATTTCATTTACATCTGTACTCCACCGTTTTCTATCACATAAAAATTCTTATGACCAACAATACTAACACATCAAGAGTGCTAACGGCTCCTCAAGGAAACTAAAAAAAAATGCCAACAAATGTCTTAAAAAAAAGTGATGATATGCAGAAACTAATACAGAGACCAATATTTTTGCTTCATAGATAACAAGAATGGTACTAGACAAGTGGTTAATAAGTTCGGTCATGAAGTCAAATAGGTTTCAACTCTGACCAACGCCATCACCTACTTCTTTTTCTATTGATGAAGCTGTGTGATGTACTCCAACTAGGGTCTTCAATTAGTAATAGAATAATAGGCAAAATCATAGATGAAATTGACAAATAGAAATAACTAGGCAGATCTGACATTTGATATTAAATGATAAAATGAGAAGAACACACGAGAACATGAGGGATAGAGACCTCAACTCTCCCAAGAGCTACTGCTCAATTCATTACAATCATCATGCCCTCTTCATTCTTCTTATCCTCCTATTCATTACCCTCACTACAATGACCCATATACCCCTTTTATTTCCTATAGTCTACCACTCCCGGGGTCTATCACTGTGTTAAGTTAATTGAATGCAGTGCACCCAAGACATTGAGTCACGAAGCAGGTACGCATCAAATTATCAATGATGGTTGGTACAGGTTCTCAGCCACTAATGACTCTTAACTTTGTGAGTTTGAGTTAGTTCTTATTGTCTCGTTTGTTAGGCTCCACTCTGCTTATGAGCACATCAATATGATCACTCCTGTCTATGTCTATACACATTCAAAGTCTCTTTTAATATTGTTTCTTCCAAATAGTAGGATTAATCTGATCACAGAAGATATCTCCTTTTTTTTTCTTCTTCTTATGCAGTGTAATTTAGTGATGATGCACTTGAAATTAAAACAAGACAAGTTATAAAAAAACTTGCAAAACATGTAATAATTATTTAAAAGACGCCATTCTTTCACCACAGTTACAAAATTAGGATGCATACACATAAATGTGTACATATCTACAAAAGTACGAAAACAAAATGAAAGGGGAAAATGAAAAGACGAATCAAAAGAGAGATATATAAACAAAAGAAGTAATACCAATGGAAGCAATCAAAATTCAAAACCAACCAAAAAAAAAGGGCATAAATAGAGATATTTCTTATCCTTTGACAATTATAACTTCATTAATTACAATTGTCAAATTATTTTATACTTGTCCTCCTGCTGTACCCTATAATATTTGAAAGGCAAAAGAAAGCAAATTGCTAGGTATGCTCCTCATGAGAAATCAAACATCGAATCTCAAGAGAGAAACCATGGCAATGGGACTGACTACTCATACCTGACTTGAGTATATTCAACAGAAGAAAATACAGCTAGGAAAATGTATGATAAACAAGGGGACAAGAATTTAAATTGTACCTATAAACCTGATCTTTAGTTAAAAACACCAAATGGGTTAAAACGAAATTAACTGAAAAGAAATTATAATTTTCTCCTCGTTTCTTTTTTTAGGTTCAGAATAGTAAGTATTTAAAGTATATTTGTATTAGGTGGAAAAATCCCAAAATGATATGGTGGAATGGCGTAGTTCTGGTCTGCCTTTTATCATAGGCCTAGTCCAGGATCTTAGCCATACTTATTCCAATAGTCATTTCTTTACAAATGTAACTAACAAGAGATGAATCAACTAACCTTTTCACTTCTCTCGGTTATATGAACAATTAAGTCATCCTGAGAATGTGGAGCCGTTGCAGTCTGCAGCTGACACCACCTTGACTCCTCAACTTAAGGACATTCCAATAACAGACGATGAGCACGCCCTTCTCAAAAGGAGAGGAGCATCATAAGCTGAAACCCAATTGGAGCTTCATTGCAAGCAGGATAATTTATGGACTCAACTAACATACATGAGAAAGATGCACATTATAATTTTGTTACTTGTTTTAGAACCCAGTAAACAATATTGTGATTGAGGGCATAGAAAACAATCAGAAATAGTACTGTAGATGACATCAAAGAGAGCGCATAGTCTTGCTAAATGCTTTCTCTGCTTCGTCTCTTATGCAGGCAAGGTTCACCTTTATCTCATTGGAAAGTCTGCCCTCAACCAGCTGTACAGGCAACCATAGCTTTGGCTGTACATCAACCAAATAAGAAAGAGTTGTATGCATTTCTTGGTCAGCCACAGAATCACCATCCCATCCACTATCAAGCTGCATCGCCATAAATTTAATGTGACATTTTTTATTACACTGAAACAGACAATAGTGTCTCCTTAATACCAAGCACTAGATAAAGCAACTACTCATTCACTACATAAAGCAACGAAAATTGTTTTGTGTTGGGCGTATGAGATTTGAGAAGGCATATTGTGATCCCCTTACAAGTTCTAACATCTAAGACACTAGTAAAGTTCCAACACTTAAGACACTAGTTTGAATGAATAGAAAAATTAGAAGAAAGTGAGGAATTTATATCATACTTGTAGAATTGACCATTTTCCTTGGAAGAGTTGAAAGTCTCCTTCTACCATGTTAAACTCAATCTCACGCTTCTGGGCAGAGGGAAGGATTTCAAGTGGTTTCTCATAACAGTCGACAACGCCTTTAGCATTGAATTTGAGGCCAAGGGCCAAGTTCTGCTGACCCACCTGAATAAAATGGAAGAGAGCAAAATGGGTTATAAGGATGGAACGAAGAAGAAGCAGTAGGTGTTAGGTGATAGAGTGAAACCTGAAAGAGTCGTGCATAATCAGGGCCCCTATCAAGCAACTGGCTAATAGCAAGACCGGGAATGAAATCGGCCAATCCCTCGTAATCAGTCAAGACATTCCACACGGCGAGGAGAGAAGCATTAATGGCGACGGAGGAGAGTATTCTGCGGGAGTTGTTGGGGAGCCTCTGGATATCTATGCAAACACCATCCTCCGATTCTGATTCCGATATGGATTGGGAACGGGAGGAGGAGGAACAGCGGAGTCGGAAGGAAGAAGAAGAAGCAGTAGAAGAGTGGTGAAGAAGAAAGAGAAAGGGCTTAGGATTGGAGAAGAGAAAAGAGGGCTTTCTTCGATGGAAGAAGAGGAGCGAAGGAGAAAGCGAGGTAGGGACTGTGAGAGTCAAAGTGGGAGTGGCGCGCATCTTCATCGTATATACTCTTACTACTGTATCTCTTGTCCATAAATTCTCATTGTTTTATAGGAACATACTCACACGCGTACCAGATACACACGTGTGACATCCCACCCTTAAATATAACTAAAAATCCCAATTTTGCCATATCCAAATTCCATTTTCTTACCTTCAAGTTCAAGACCATGGCTACTGCAGTGTCTGGAGTGTTAGTCCCTAGCTTCGGCACCAAAATCTCTTCTTCTACTCGTCCAGGAGTAATAGCCACGAGCCTCAAGCTCAACCCTTCTTCTTCTTCTCTAAAGCCAAGTGCCCTTGTCTTCTCTTCTTTCCCTAAAGCGAAAAGATTAACAACCACAACGCTGCGCCGCCGCAGCACCATCCGCAGCTCGGTGGAGCAGGAGCAACAGCTGCAAGCCAAAGTTACCTCCAAGTGCTTCTTCGAGGTCGATGTCGGCGGCGAGCCTCAGGGTCGCATTGTGCTCGGCTTGTTTGGAGATGTCGTCCCCAAAACCGTCGAAAATTTCCGTGCTTTGTGCACAGGTAAAAACCCAAACCTTTTCTTTTTTCCTTTTTTTAATAACAAATATTAATGCTTTCCTTATTCGATGGGTGGTTCACTTAACAGGAGAGAAAGGATATGGTTACAAAGGCTCCTCCTTTCACCGCATTATCAGAGATTTCATGATCCAAGGAGGGGACTTTACTGAAGGAAACGTATGTATATATCGACTTCCTCTCTTTTTTACTTTTCTTATTACTATTTATTGCTAAACAAACAAACATCTACTGATTCCACTCCTGTCCTCCTGTGCAGGGTACCGGTGGAAAAAGCATTTATGGTTCTAGCTTTAAAGATGAGAATTTTGACTGTGCGTCCTTGCTTACTTAATGCCTGTATTTTATTCTCGTTGTTATTATTATCACTTTCATTGTCCAATATCTATATTTATATATATGTATCTAAATGTGCAGTGAAACATGTGGGGCCTGGAGTGTTGAGCATGGCTAATGCTGGTCCTAATACCAATGGCAGCCAGTTCTTCATCTGCACAGTCAAGGTCCTATGATCCTATCCGACCCTTTTGCATTTTCTATCATATAATGCTTTTAATTACTTAATTGAGTGTTGTTGTTGACTTGTATATATATAGACTCCATGGTTGGACAATCGCCACGTTGTGTTTGGACAAGTTATCGAGGGAATGGATGTAGTTCGGAAACTTGAAGCCCAGGAGACTAGCAGATCAGATACCCCTCGTTCACCTTGCAGAATCATCAACTCTGGAGAGTTGCCTCTCGATGCTTGACTTGACTTACCTTTTTCTAATAATGTGGTTTCACTCTCAACTCTCCCCTCTTCTCTTTTTTTCAACTAATATCATTTTGCAATGTTGAATGAGGCAAAATCCCATGTGTAAGCTATAGAGAGATTGAGTAATGTAACTCGTGATGGATTGGATAGATATGAAAAGCAATAGACAGCTCCTTTCTATTGTCATTGTTTAGTTATATTACAAAAACAGTTCAACAACAATAGGCAGCTTCTTTCTATTGTCATTGTTTTGTTATATTACAAAACAGTTCAACAAAAGGATTCTGGAATCACTTTATTACAGTATTACTGGCACCTAATGACTTTTTCAAGACTTTGTTTCTATCACAACATGATTTTGGTATCTATAGGACTTTGGACTTAACAGACTTAGTAGTAGCTCAATGCTCATGCAACTACGGTTTCCACCGCAGATGACTGGATCAATAGCTCCAGTGGTAGTTGTTTCCCCACTTCACCTTCCCATATTTCAGGTAGTGCTTCTTTGATGTTGTGGATGCTCCCCAAGGCATGATCTGCACCAGGCACCAGTACTGAGCTTCCAACCTGCCATCATCAACATTCACAAATTAATTATTAATCTTCTTCTTGTCAAGACACTAAATACTGTGTCTAGCTTCTTCTGGGTCACCAACAGCCCTGATATGTTTTGAAGACCTCTTACATGCTCATGTGGCAAAACAGATTAAACAAATGAAAATTACTGACTGGAAATGGACCAGATTCCATTTAGATTTTCTTACGATAACAGTTTGAAGTCCCGCTGCTTTTCCACTGGCAATGTTTCGAGCACTATCATCAAAGAAAAGCTGAAAATGGAAGTAAAATTTGTATAACTATCTGTTGTTTTCAATCAAGGGAAGAGGAAATCACAGAACTGAAGAGCCGAAGTGGGGTTCTATCTTACTGTTTTCTTGGGGTCAACACATGCAATCCGAATAGCGGCTTCCATTGCCTCAAGAGAGGGTTTACAGAGGATTTTGGAGTTGGAAGTTTGACTCTTAGTCTCATGTAAACCGTTGGAATGACCCTCTGGTGAAGCAGCAGCGATGGAGTCAAGGGGTTCAGGAGGAGGGTTAAGAGTTTCAAAGCATATGATGCCTTCAAAGCAGTCTTCCAACCCCAACCTGTTCAAAACTTGAGCTGCATGGGCTTTGTCAGCGTTCGTGAAGATCTGAAAACATAAAAATTCCTCTTAGAAATTGCCACACCCCATATTTTGTATACAAATCAGAATTCTCAAGAAAATCTTAAACTACTAAGTATCACATACTAGTTTCCGCTGTGGCATGGACAGTAGAAGGTTTCTCAACACCGGGTCAGGCTTCAGTGCATCATAGGGTAATTTTCCATGGACATGAGCATGAAATTCATCGTTGTCAAACTCATAACCGAGTTCCTGAATGAAATAGATTATTTGTTTAGGGGGGATAACAAGGAGAAAGAAAGGTGGTCTTGGATAAGATCAAGTGATCAATTAGTATATAAAAAAAGGGTCAAGTTTTAAGGAGGTTTAGTTAGCTTTGTATATTACCTTAAGACCGGCCATGGTTGTCCCACACTCCCTGTATAACTGGAGGCACATCGTAGGTACTTGAGTTTCTTCAATATGCAAGAATTGCAACATGAACTCTACAAAACGAAAAATGGAATAAGGGCTCATATATCCTTATGATCATCACTCTCAATCTCATAATTGTTTAGAAAGCCATACCTTCAATGTTCTTGCGGCATGCCAAGTTGAGTCCTAAGCTCAATGGGTAGAGGGTATCATCCATATCTGCATGCACACACAATAAGGTTAAGGATGATCAGCATGCACAGTTCAAATTAAGCTGCCTTGCTTTTTTGCTCTTATATATGCAGCAACATTTTATCATGTCTTACCAAAAAGCAAGCACTCGTATTTGGCATCATTGGAACTCCCAACAACATCCATCTTCAAAGATATCCGAAGAAGGTAATACTATTACCAAGAGTTAGAAAAGTGAGTACATAAAAGAAAGAAAGAAGAACTAAGAGTGCATTTCAACATATTAGGAGAATGCCTTGAAAGGGCCCGGTGGAGAATGAATTGAGAGTAGCTTTGAGGGGTCTCTATATATAGAAGTAGAAGTAGAGAGAGACCTGTCACATTGGATTTTGGAATGTGCGGCATGATGCTTGCAGGGGCATGTGTCTGAGTCTGGGCTGGTCAGCAAATGACCCACTGTGCATGTTCATTGTTTATAATCTTTATTTATTAATTAAAGTTTTTTTAAATTGTTAAAGTTATCTTTTTCATTCATGGAAACTCACTCTTCTCATAATTGCAGTAGCTTTATAAATAATGGATCTCTGATCAGATCCCACCAATATGGATGGATGACTTGTATAATATTAGGTCTGGGTATGGGCAACATAGCACACAGAACATAACAAATTAAGAATATTTATTATCTTTATTATTAGTAAGCTTGATTTCAGGTACAACTGAAACAGAAAACGAATCTAGAATCCAACAATGTACAAGTAACAATATCACAAGATTTGGATATGATATGAAGACTAATATTCCTATTCCGATACTTATTCCTATTCTATTCTGAAGCTGATATATATCAACATGGTTTCAAAATGCATCAACAAGAGTTTTGTTGGAATAAGAACAGTAACAATAATCTTATTAGAATAGACCAAATGGGGAAACGAAGGATCTATGGCAACAGGAATCAGATGCTGGCTGCTTCTGCCCCTTATCCTTTCCTTTGTGTTAAGATTAAACCATCAAGGTAACTCTTTGTTGAGGAACAGGAATATTTAATATTTCTTTGTCACCACTTTGTTTAAGTGGACTTATGTTAGAAGGCATCTTAACTGAGGTATTTCAAAAATTGGCATTTTCTGGTCGATTCTCATCTTTGATCTTAAGCTACCCAAAGTATGTTATATATGGTTGAATTTAAAGTCCGATCTCAACTATGATGATTTAAGGAGTGGTATTAGACACTCTAAACCATATATATAATGCCAACTCATATAGTGTTCAATATCTTAAAATGCTTAAATCAACACTCATTCAAGAAAATAAAGTAATTAAGAGTGGGATCTAATAATCAAAATCTAGTATTACTCTTTTCACTAAGAAAATACAGTGAAATTTTCCTAAACTAAGAGATATATTACATAAAGTATTGTTGTCCATGTAGCCATATTTTTGTACAATTTTATAAATAACGACAATACTTGAGTATTCCCTAAAAAAACATTCAAGTGAAATAACACACCAGAATCTAACGTGGTTTGGTTGAGTTGAATATCAACTTTATTTGTGAGGAACACCAAATTGTGATTGTGGCCGAATATTTACAGAGATTGGGTATATAGTGTTTTATTAGTTATAGAATCTTTAATTATTTGAATTAGACAAATATATATAACTTGATATGGTGGGGAATACAAAATATGGAGGATATGATATATAACAAGATATGAATAGTAATTATTTTTTATTTTTTAAGCTTATTCATTTGGCTGTCATCACTTATTCAGTTTCTGCACATATTAGGATTGTTTAGGTAATCTCAATCTCATTTTTTTTTCCTTAGTGAGTACATTTTTAGGAATTATGTGACGTTTAGAAAGAATTTTTTTTTAACAATTCTTCATTATTTTGAAATTAAAGTATTTAATGATATTCTCTTTGAATTTGGCTTGACAGTGAAGTTAAGGGGTTGGCAATGAAATTGGTAGAATTGAATTAATATACTATTTTGACTTTGATGTTAACTACATTTGAAGTATATATTCTCATGATGACATAAATTATGGAGAACTTATTTTTGCTTATTTGTTATATTGGAATTTGAATTACTAGCCACCATTAATAGTTTGAGATTTTAAGATATGAGTATGATTATAGTATACAGACATACATAATTGTTTACAAGTGGTTCAGCTTAATTAATTTTTTAATAATTTTTGTTACAAGTAATTTGTGTTCTAGTTTGTAGGGTCGGTTGGCCCAACTTTGTAACTTTGGCTTTTGAGTCTTGTATAAGCTCTCTCCCACAAGGCTATGGCATGTGGGTTTTGATTTAATTTTTAGCTTTGTAAAAATCAATTCTCAAAAAGACTGATCAGACTAATTTTTTCTAAAAATATTTGTTAGAGTAAAAGATACCCAACTATTGTTAAAAGTGATTTTAGCACTTCATAAGTCATGAAGTGGCTTTTAAGAGGTCAGCCAACCAACCCCTATATATTTGTGGCTTTGTCTCAAAGTGTTTTTCTAAGATAAAAACTCAAATGAAAAAAATATCACCTCATATTTAGGTAAAATTTATGAGAGAAAATATTGGAGAAAAAATAGAGAAAAATATATTCCACAATTTAATAAGAGATTTTTTTTAATATTTTCTTTTTTTTTTTTGTAGATATTTACATATGTTGTAAATTTTAAAAAATTATATGTTACACCCAGATTTCGAGACCCGAGATTATGACCTCGAAAGCTGGACTCGTCAAATGTGAGCTCGAGATATCTAAAACGCATGTTCGTGGCCCAGATGTCAAACCCTCGATCAAGGTGGCAACCTCGAATACATTTAACCTCGAAGTTCTTTATGAGCTCGAAAGAATTTAGCTCAGGGTATATCCGTTGTCGGGTGTTTTCGGATCAAGTAGACCGAGCTTAGCAGGAGTACAAGCTCGGAATGTAACAGCCTCGCTGGTATCTACCCCGCTCCGAGCTGGTCTTGGAGTAAGGCGGCTAGTTCGTAACTTATCTATAAACCTGGACCGACATGATGTTGATTGCTGACCTCGAAAGATTTAGTGGGTCATCTGATGTAACGCATTCCATACATTTAAAGATATTTATTGTTGTAACATCCCAACATTAAAGGGATATTAACAAGTCTGTTATTCGCCCCTGGTTTTCAGGGGACGTTTCCTTGTATATAGGAGTTACAATATTTAATATCATTATTTTAATTAATAAGCAGAAGTATCTTCCCGAAATATGTGGGAATGAACTCTGAAAACTCTCTATAAATAGAGAGTTCATGAACATTTGTAAAGGATGGATCTTTGGATATACGGAGAGAAATTCTGGAGAATTCATCCCTGAAGGATTTCCAGAAAACTCCAAGTCTTAATAAAATAGACTCGTGGACTAGGCAGAGTTAACTATTGAACCACGTAAAATTCTTGTTGTTTTGCCATCTTATTTATTTGCGCCATAGTCCTTATTGTTTAATTGCTCTACATTTTAAGTTGACGAAAAACGGCGTCAACATTTTGGTGCTTTCATTGAGAGCCTTAAGCAGTACAATCCCTGATTAGCTATGGCCGAAAATGATCAGAATGTTCCTGAAGAAAACTATCCACGACGCCCTGGGAAGCAGCCAATGATGAATCCAGAACCAAAAGAAAGAAGTGAGTCCTCCGATTCTCGAGGACCTCCGACACCTCCGGCTCCCAGGGACGATGAGGACATGTATTATAATCCCGAGCGGTATGTCCCCATTGTGGAACTCGAAAATCGACAGTTAAGAAAACAGTTGGTTGAGGCCAAAAAGCAGAATGAGGAGCTGGCCAGGTTAGCTGCGGAGGCACAGGCTGCTCAACCTCAACCTCCGCCTGAGAACCAAGCCCCACCTCCGCGGGACGTTCATGTTCCTCCCCGCAGGCCTCGTGGGCGCCCTCGCAAAAACGCTGCCACAAGAAGAACGGAGCAACCTCTGCCACCGGCAGAGCAACCTGCTCTCTCGAGGCCCTGAAGAAACACCCGGGCTAGAGCTCTGGTTAACTCAACTGCTGAGTTACCAGCTGAAACTGGGAATAACCGATCCCCTACAGAGGCTCGGACTCAAAATCATGGTAACATGCAGAATGTTACCGAGCCGGCACAGGCGAACTCGGGACCATCCAGACCCCGAAATGGGTGGCAGCCACTGTCACCCATACGGTTCCCTCCATCGCCAATAAGATATCCCTCACCACCTCTGAGGAACACACAACCGACTCAGGGTGATAGGGAAAGGCGGGCTGGACGAAAGCAGGGGAATGAAGAAGCGACTAGAGAATGGAGAGGCCCTCAGCCTGCGAGAAGCCAAATGTCTCGGTCTCGCACTACAGAGACAAGGCAGCCTAAAAGGAATCCATCTCGAAACAATCATGCGACGAGCCTCGCCAGTGACGACTCAAGGGACACCAGATCAGTCAATATGTATGATCAAGGACGTAGAAATACTGGAAGCCAAAGGAACCACCCTGACCTGCGGGAACACCTGAATCAAAATCAGGGTAGTGGTAATCCCTCGAACCCAGATCTGAGAGATCGCCTAAACGGGCGCAAGGATCCCCTGCGAAGGCGCGAGCCTGGAATTGTGATCAATGATAACCAATTTCAAGGGAGACCCCCTGTGGACCCAGTTCAGGATAGAATTGACCAACTGGAAAGAGCATTTAGGCTCTTACAGAATGAGCAAGGTCGGAATCGAGACGAAGATTCTGATGAGGAGCTCGAGCTATTTGCTCCCCACATTTCCAACACTCCGTTTCCTCAAGGGTTTTAGATTCCTCATGTCCCACCTTTTGAAGGGAAATCCGACCCGTATAGTCATTTGAGTACATTTAACACTATAATGAGAGCAAGTAATGTGGGTTACGAGCTCAGATGCATGTTATTTCCAGCATCGCTTACAGGACCAGCAAAAAACTGGTTTGAAAAATATAAGAGACATTCAATCACTTATTGGGATCAGTTGTCGAAAGATTTCAAGAAGCATTTTAGAGCCATGACCGGGTTAAGACCCGAGGCATCGACCCTGACCAATGTCTGGCAACAACCAAATGAAACGTTAAAGAGCTACCTTACAAGATTCAATCTGGAAGTCGCTCGAGCTCGGGATGTAGACGACAGCGGTCATTTAATGGTCGTCCAAGCTGGGGTAATGCCGGGAAGTCCCCTCTGGGATGATATGCAGAGGAAGCCTGTGAGGTCCTTAACCGAGTTTAATCGACGAGCTCAGAGGTTTGTCAATGTAGAAGAGGCGAGGTAAACGCTGAATATGACCTCTCAGTCCATAACTACAACGATAAACGTAAACTCTGCCTCGACCTCGGCTGACCCATCAGCCTCGAAACCCCCTATAGAAAACCCTTCCAAAAGAAAGAAGAATGAAGGAAGTAACCCCGAGGCAGAGGGGGGAAATAAGAAGAAAGGGGAAATATACTTCTCCGTGTACAAGGTATACACCGAGCTCAACGAGTCTCGGGAGAATATTTACCTAGCTAATGAAAACCAGGTCCCCTTCAGGCATCCCGACCCCATGAGAAATCAAAAGTCCAAGAGAGACTCCAGTAAATACTATCGATTTCACAAAGATACTGGGCACACTACTGATGAATGCAGGCAACTGAAGGACGAGATCGAAGGACTGATCTCGAGAGGATACTTCAGGCAGTATGTCAGGAACCAGAACAATAATTAGGCTTCTACCAGCCAGAGGACAGCTGCGCTGCCGCCTGCTCAAAACAACAATTCCAGAGCTAGGGAAGAAGAGGGACCCCCTCCGATTGATGGAGAAGATGTGGTAACCATCTCGGGTGGGCCTCACCTCGCAGGATCGGGCAAAAACGCCCAGAAGCAGTACGTGAACGAGCTGAAAACTGGGGATGGGTCCCCTTATGAACCCGAACCCAGAGCTCCAAAGTTCCAAAAGGTTGAATCTCAGCCTATAACCTTTACTGAGGACGATGCATCCTATTTTCAGTTTCCTCACAATGACCCACTAGTCATCACTCTCCAGCTCGCGAACAAGAGGGTTCACCGAGTCCTCATTGATAATGGGAGCTCAGTGAACATTCTCTATAAGGCCACCTTAGAAAAGATGGGACTCGCGCTTCGTGACCTAAAAGCTTTTGCAACGACACTGTACGGTTTTTCAGGAGAGGGGATTGCCTGTATGGGGTCCATTGAACTCCCTGTGACCTTGGGAGACTACCTAGTCTCAACAACCAAGATGATGGAGTTTGTAATAGTGGACCTGCCATCGGCCTACAACGTGCTGCTCGGGAGACCCGCCCTAGTAGGGCTGGGGGCAGTCTCGTCTGTAAGGCATTTGGCCATCAAGTTCCCGACTTCTAGTGGCATCGGGACGCTGAAGGGAGACCCGTTGGCCGGAAGGGAATGCTATAACATTTCCATAAAAGGAAAGAAGCAGGCGAGCGCACAAGCGCTCGTCGTTATTCAGACTAAGGATGGGACAGTCTTGGAGATAGATGAAGAAATCGATCCAAGAGTGGAGGAAAGAGCTGATCTCGAACCATTGGAAGAGCTCGAAGAATCAGACCCCCCGAAAACGGTAAAGGTCGGGAAAAATCTCCACGAAGAAACCAAATAGCAATTAATTTGCTTTTTAAAGAAGAACCAGGATGTCTTCGCATGGTCACATTTGTACATGATAGGGATAAGTCCAAATGTAGTGAGCCACGCGTTAAATATTGACAAAAGCTTCCCACCGAAGCAGCAAAAGCGAAGATAACTGGATGACGATAGGAAAAAGGCCCTTAAAGAGGAAGTCGACAGGTTAAAAGCAAACTGATTCATCAGAGATGCTTTTTACCCCGATTGGGTAGCCAACCCAGTGCTGGTCCCGAAGCCTAACGGGACGTGGCGAACCTGTATTGACTACTCGGACCTCAATAAGGCCTGTCCTAAAGACTGCTTCCCTTTACCGCGGATCGATCAGCTCGTGGATGCCACGGCAGGGCATGGACTTATCTCGTTCATGGATGCCTATTCTGGATATAACCAGATTGCCATGCATGCCCCGGACCAAGAGCATACGAGCTTCATAACTGACAAAGGGCTATATTGTTATAACGTCATGCCATTCGAGCTCAAAAATGCTGGAGCCACTTACCAGCGGCTCGTGAACATGATGTTCTCCGAACAAATAGGGAATAACATGGAAGTTTATGTTGACGATATGTTAGTTAAATCTCAACTTAACAATAACCATGTTGATGACCTCGAAGAATGCTTTGCCGTGTTACGGAGATATAACATGAAACTTAACCCTCAGAAGTGCTCTTTTGGAGTATCTTTAGGAAAATTCCTGGGTTTCATTGTAAATGCTCGAGGAATAGAAGCTAATCCAGATAAAATCCAGGCTCTGATCGACATGCCTTTACCTCGGAAACATGTCCAAAGTTTGACTGGCAGGATGGCGACATTAAGTAGGTTCATCTCAAAATCTATAGACCATTGTCTTCCATTTTTCAACCTTTTGAGGGGAGGCAAGAAATTCTAATGGATGGAGGAGTGCGAGTTGGCCTTTCAAGAGCTCAAGAAGCACCTCGCAGAACCCCCCATCTTGTCAAAACCCATTACGGGAGAAGTGTTGTACCTGTACCTTGCTACGACTGAGCACGCCATAAGCGCGGTACTTGTGCGGGAAGAAGAAAAAGTGCAAAGGCCCGTGTATTACGTCAGTAAAAGATTACTGGGGGCAGAATCAAGATATCCCTTGATGGAAAAATTAGCCCTCATTCTAATTCACTCATCTCGAAAGCTTCGGACTTATTTTTAGGCGCACCCCATCCATGTACTTACTAATCAACCACTAAGATAAGTCTTGTCCAATCCAGAAGCTTCAGGTCAACTTCTTAAATGGGTCGTTGAACTCGGACAATTCGAGATCACCTATCATCCAAGGACGACCATTAGGGGACAAGCCCTGGCATACTTCATAGTGGAGTGTGCGGGCATGGCCAACGAAGAAGTTATAACCCCGGCCCACGGGCTGTGGAAACTTTATGTTGACGGGTCTTCCAATGAAAATGGATCGGGGGTAGGAGTAATCTTGATCACCCCTGCAAGAAGCCGATTTCACTCTGCCTTAAGATTTGACTTCGACGCATCGAATAACGAGGCCAAGTACGAGGCTCTACTGGTGGGACTTTGCATAGCCAAGGAGCTCAAAGCCAAAGCAATACATTGCTATAGTGACTCCCAGCTGGTGGTTGACCAAATTTTGGGAGAGTACCAGGCTCGTGGTACGAGAATGGCGGCATATTTAGAAAAGTCAAAATCGGCATTGGAGCATTTCGAGTTCTATGCAATAGATCAGGTCCCCCGAGAACAAAACTCGAACGCAGACACCTTAGCTAGGCTCGCTACCTCTACTGAGAATGACGAACTGAATGTCGTGCCAATCGAACATCTCGCGACACCTAGTATTAACAAGCCATAACAAGAGGATGTTTGTGTGATCAATTCTGAGCCAACCTAGATGACTCCGATAGTTAAGTACCTCGAGACCGGCGTTCTCCCGGAAGAACGGGCCAAGGCTCGAAAGTTGATATACCAAATCCCTAGGTATACCATTGTAGATGGAAAGCTGTATAGGAGAGGATATTCCATGCTGCTACTCCGATGCGTGACCCCACCCGAAGCTAAGAAAATCATGGAAGAAATTCATGAAGGGTTCTATGGAGACCATACTGGGGGGCATAGCCTGTCCAAGAAGATCATATGTCAGGGATACTTCTAGCCTACCATCAAATCAGACTCGTTCGACTACGTCAAAAGGTGTGATAAGTGCCAATGGTTCGCCACAATCCTCGAGCTCCACCATCCGAGCTAACTATGATGACCTCCCCGTGGCCATTTGCGGTCTGGGGAATCGATCTCATAGGCTCCCTTCCGACTGGAAAGGGCGGAGTAAAATACGCAGTGGTCGCTGTAGATTACTTCACAAAGTGGACTGAATCCGAACCTTTGGCAGTGATAACCTCGAAGAAAGTCCTTGACTTCGTGGTAAAGAACATCATATGCCAATATGGGATGCCAAGGAAGATTGTATCCGATAATGGTACCCAGTTTGACAGCGATCTGTTTACCAACTTTTGCGATAAAAATGGGATAATAAAGAGCTTCTCATCAGTGGCCCATCCCCAGGCGAATGGCCAGGTCGAAGCTATAAATAAGACCCTAAAGAGTTCGATAAAGAAAAAGTTGGAAGAAGCTAAAGGAAGATGGCCCGAAGAATTGCCTCAAGTCCTATGGGCATATAGGACCACGGCCCGTACATCAACAGGACATACCCCGTTCTCTCTGGCATACGGTTGCGAGGCTATGTTGCCAATCGAGGTCGAGATTCCCATAATTCGAGCCCTTGCTTATGATCAAACCTTGAACCACTCTCAGCTTGAAGAAACTCTGGACCTGATCGAAGAAAGAAGGAACGAAGCTCAATTAAAAAATGTTGCATACCAACAGCGAGCTACCCGATACTTCAACAAAAGAGTTCGAGATAGAAAATTTGACGTAGGAGATTTGGTGCTGAGGCGTGTATTCTTGGCAATGCAGGATCCAGCAGCTGGTGTGCTCAGGCCAAACTGGGAGGGACCTTATCAGATAGAATCAGTCATCCGACCTGGCGTGTACAAGTTGGCGAGATTGGATGGAAGTCTGGTACCACGGGCATGGAATGGCGAGCACCTACGACCTTACTATCAATAGTGTAGGAAGGATGTCGCCTATAACCATGCTTGTTTGTCTGTATTGTTTTCCATTTTTGGATTTATCAAATAAAGTTTGATTTCGTTTTAATATGCTGTATTTTTTGCAATCTCTCTTAATTTAATAACCCATGGTCACATTCATAGGATATTAAGGGGGCATTAGTGGTACTTATACCATCAGCTTGAAAAAAATAAAAAAGCATAGATAAAAAAAAAAGTATACAAGCGTTTGGACATAACCAAATGCGCGAGCTAAGATAGTTTGGATATAACCAAACTATCGAAAACATACAAGTGTTTGGATATAACCAAATGCACGAGTTAAGATAGTTTGGATATAACCAAACTATTGTAAACATACAAGTGTTTGGACGTAACCAAATGCGCGAGATAAGAAAGTTTGAACATAATCAAATTATCAAGAGATAAAAATATAAGTGTATGGATTACAAACCTAACACGACCTTAATAGGTTTGGAACAAACCAGCTAAACTAATTGACAGTAAGTTGGAGCATAGCCCACTTCGTGTTAAGTCGAGATCGAGGCTGGAGTATCTTGCAAAACAATAGTTTCGACCTCATAACTTCGGAGAGATAACCGAGGACGAGAAAAGTTAACTAAAAAAGTAAGATACAACTAAACCATCTGCATTACACGCCATTTAAGTAATTTCGGGTGCATGGTAAAAGTAATATCCGACCTTGACAAATAACGATATTGGAAGCGGATAATTCGAGCAAATTGTGCATGAATGCATTGAACCTCGAGCTTAAATCCAAATTATGTTTGTATGAGTAAACAGGCATATATGATACTTTTATTTAAATTATGCAAAATATTTTGACCCAAGAAATGTAAAGCAAATGTATTAAAGTAAATTCAAAAAAGTGATGTCTCAAATATCATAAAGGACAGGTCTTTCACGAGCTGTAAAATTTCCTTGGCCCTATGGGCATAAATAAAAAAAATGGGCTATTACAAAAGATTCAGAGGGACACAGCCCCGAGGCAAGAATTAAGAAGGAGGAACATTCTCCTTGGCCTTCTCAGCATCTTCCTTGGCCTTCTCGGCATCAGCGTCCCCCCCGACTCTCTCCGCCTCATCTCGAGCAGTCTCCTCATCATCTAGCCGAGCCTGCCATTGGGCCACGAGCTTCGCTTCAAGAGGACCTAAGAAGCTGGTGTCGAGGTCGACATTGTTGGCCCAGATTCTGTACATGGCCGTGTCGACTGCCCGGTCCTTCTTCTCCTTAAACTATTCAAGAAGACGAGTCTTTTCACCCTCCATGATCTCGAAAGTGACGACCTTCTCTTCTTCAAGCTTGGCATTGGTCTCCTTGACCCGAGCATTCTCCTTTTCAAGCTCCGCGAGCCGGGCATTCAGCTTTTCAAGCTCGGAAGACTTAGCCTTTAGCTCCTCAGCTCCTGCCTCCACCTTAGCTTTTGTTGCCTTGAGCTCGTCATTCAGTTTGAGCTGAAGGTCCTTCGCCTCCTAAGCAAGGGACATGCTCGAGTGGATCTCGTTGTTCAGCTTATAGTTGAGCTGGGCAGAGACAGCAAGAGCCTGGCATATAAAGAAATCAAATTAGCATATGGACCAAGTGTAAATACAGCTAATAGCGAGAAAATAAAGGTTACCGCAGCAGTAAGCTTGACACTCTTCTCGTAAAGTGTATTGCAGTCTCGAGCGTTGTTCAAAAACTGCCAATGAGGGGCGTCAAAGCCACTAAAGCTCTGGCCCACTCGAGACAGAATGTCCGAGCCAAGTGTATCCCCATGGGATCCGGCAACATTGTCAATTACATACTCATCGACGTGAGTAGAAACCGATAACCTGCATGTTGTGGAAACTGAGGGTTTTTTCGGAGGTGGGCCGAGTGTTGGGTGAACCATGATTGGAGGGGGTTGGAGCTCAACCGTAGTGGACGCTTCGACCTGATGAGTCGGCTCCACAGCCGGGCTCATAGCAGCTGGAACTGGTGGAGGAGGTGTCCTCTCAGTCCCCTTGAGGACCTTGACGGGTCGCTCAGACTTCCGCGAGCCCCTCGGGCACTTACTTCTCTTGGCCCCGCCACTCTCAAGGATGTTGTCAAGGTCGGAGTCCATCTCGCCTGCACATTTACACCACATTATGATTTATTCCAAAAACAAAATAATTTAACATGATACGAACAGAAGGGATGAGAAGACAAGTGGAGAGAAACCTAACTGGAACTCTCCCCCGAGCTTGTGCTCGGCGACCACGAAATTCCCCCATCTTCAGAAGAGGCGGAGGGGAGTACCTTCCCTATAGGTGGATGTCAACCTCGAAAGGTCCCTATAGTCGTTATTCCCGTATTGGACGGCTATTCTGTTCCATACCTCGTTCAGGCTATACATGGTGTCGTATTTCCCGAGCCAGCTATCGAACCTATGTACCCTCTCATCTACCCAAGACCATACATAAAAATGGTTCATATCGTCCTTACACAATACTAATCTATCTGGCTTATGTTTTAGTAGTGAGGGAGACCACAAATCCGAGCTAAGGATGACTGTACCTTGTTCATCCGAGCCCGAGCTCAAGGCCTCATCGTTGGCCTCGTTCCCCGATTGTGGACTCCTTTGACGTTGAGCCAGAGATGGAGGCCTCGCATCTCTCCTTGTGGGGAGGTTGCCGGTCGGTTAAGGCACGAGGTCCCACTGGTCGTACTTCTTGTTGGACCAGTCAGATATAGACTGATCCTCCTCTAAGAGCCCGCATGCCCAGAGCTTGCCTTCGTGTAGGAGGTAGGAGAGGGATCTCATGCCATAGGGAAGTTGGAGCAGAGTTTATTTGTGCTCCCTCATCTCCTTGGTGGGGTGGGGCGATGGTAGTTGGCTAGAAGATAAAACACATTTCAACTAAGCACAAGCCTAAAACAAAGTTCGAGCACAGAATAAAGGGAAGTTGCGATACTTACGAATCCGTCTGAAAGAGTAGAATCGAGACGGGGCTAGGCCATCTGTCTAGAAGAAGGTCTTCTTGAAATCAGGAGGGTGGTTGGGAAGATCTTCAAACATCTTCTTCTCCTTGGGATAGCTCGAGAGATAGTAGAAGCCATCTCCTCCCCGAGCTCGGGAGGGATTGCTTTTCAGGCAAAAGAGATATAAGATCTCTTCAGGCGAAGGTCCTTTCCACTTCAACTCGTGGTAAAGCGACCTTAGGGCAGACAGAACCCTATAAGAATTGGTGTTGAGTTGGAAGGGAGCCAACCCAACAAAGTCTGTGAAGTCCTTGAAAAAGACTTCAAGGGCAGAATCGCCCCTGCCTTCATATGCTCCTGGCTCCAAGCTGCGTATCTCAGCTTTCTGTCAAGATTTCCATCTCCTGGAGTGCGGCAACTCCGCTCGTGGGAGGTCGGAGCTCGACACCTCAACGAGTCCGATAGTCCTATTCCGTGAAAGGCCAGAATATCAGCTATCTGACCTAACGATGTAACCGAGCTCCAGTAATGATCGGCCTTGAAGAATTCTCTCCTCGGCTGCGAGGTAGAGGGTTCCCCCATCAGCGAAAATTGAAGATCACCCAGCTTGAAGGTGATTGTCACTTTGAGCTTAGGGTTGAGGGGAATCGGTCTAAGCTCGGTGTCCGGATCCGGATAAAGGGCGACTCTTAGTCTTTTTCTCTTCCCTTCTTCGACCTTGTCTATCTGACGTCGGAAATGATCTCGAATCTCCTCTTGCTCATGCCTCAATTCTTGCTCCCGAATTAAGCGTTGGTTCCGAGTAAAAGGAGATTATGGGTTCGAAGTTACTGGTGAGTAAGGAATCGCGAGCTTTGACCCCCACCACTTTCCCGAATTCTGCAGCATCTAACAAGAAAGCAAAAGGGTGAGGGCCAAGCGAACAAGAAATAAAGAGAAAAAAAGAACCTAAGCTCGAATGATTGAAGCTACAAGGCAAGCTCAATCCAAAGGATGAGGCCAATCTCAGAGCGTGTATTTCACCGAAAGGAAGGAAGGTGGATATGTTATGGGAAATCCCGAAGTATTAGGGAAAAAAGGTGGCAGTTGTTTAAAAGGCGATATTTTTGGGAATCATGCATTCCTTAAAAAAAAAAAAACTGATTTTGTACCTGATATCTTGGTGTGCAAGATATGGCCTCTAAAATTTAAAAACCCAAAAAAGGAACCATATTTGGACCCTTTTTCGCAAAAACTGGGTTTGAACCTAATGTCTATCAGTCGAAGCACCCTAATCCTAGTGCATTAAACTAGTGAATGGGTCGAGAATAAATCCTAGTGCCCATGGTGTAACAGAAGCATAAACATACATGAAGAAAAAAAAAATGTATATATAACGCAAAGAAGCCGTAAACTGAAAACTTACACAATGTAATCGGTGGAAACAGAGAAATGGATGACTGAACGAGCGGTTGCAAGTGCGATCTCACTGAGTTAAAAAGTCCAACGTTTCTTTGTCTTCTCGGCTTGGAGAACATGCAAGAACTAGACAAGAAAGGCTCTATTTTTTCTTTTTGGAAGTTTGAATGTGAAGGAAAAATGGAGAAGACAACCGGAAACTTATTTATAGGCCCACGGGGATGTTAAAAGTTGAACTAATCTGGGCCATTGGCCAGATTCTGTATCATATCTAACGGTCAGGGACTAGAGAAATGATAGTACCCAAAAGGAGGGCAGGCGGAAAGACATGGGCAGAGTTTCAAGGCACTCAAGTGCCTTGAGTGAGCAATACCCAACTGACGCGTGTCCATACTCGAGTGTGTGACGGAACGGTTCCCGAGGAAAGTAGTTCAAAAGTTTCCTTCTCATAGGATTCGAACTTTTACTTTTGAGGGGGCAAGATGTTACACCCAGATTTTGAGACCCGAGATTGTGACCTCGAAAGCTGGACTCGTCAAATGTGAGCTCGAGATATCTAAAATGCATGTTTGTGGCCCAGATATCAAACCCTCAGATCAAGGTGGCAACCTCGAATACATTTAACCTCGAAGTTCCTTATGAGCTCGAAAGAATTTAGCTCGGGGTATATCCGTTGTCGGGTGTCTTCGGATCAAGTAGACCGAGCTTAGCAGGAGTACAAGCTCGAAATGTAACAGCCTCGCTGGTATCTACCCCGCTCCGAGCTGGTCTTGGAGTAAGGCGGCTAGTTCGTAACTTATCTATAGACCTGGACCGACATGATGCTGATTGCTGACCTCGAAAGATTTAGTGGGTCATCCGATGTAATGTGTTCCATACATTTAAAGATATTTATTGTTGTAACATCCCAACATTAAAGCGATATTAACAAGTCTGTTATTCGCCCCCTGGTCTTCAGGGGACGTTTCCTTGTATATAGGAGTTACAATATTTAATATCATTATTTTAATTAATAAGCAGAAGTATCTTCTCGAAATATGTGGGAATGAACTCTGAAAACTCTCTATAAATAGAGAGTTCATGAACATTTATAAAGGACAGATCTTTGGATACACGGAGAGAAATTCTGGAGAATTCATCCCTGAAGGATTTCTAGAAAACTCCAAGTCTTAATAAAATAGACTCGTGGACTAGGCAGAGTTAACTGCTGAACCACGTAAAATTCTTGTTGTTTTGCCATCTTATTTATCTGCGCCATAGTCCTTATTGTTTAATTGCTCTACATTTTAAGTTGACGAAAAACGACATCAACATTATACTACATTTAAGTTTTAATTTTTCTAGAAAAAAATTCTTAATTTATTGATTCAATCCAAACATGAGAAAATAGAATCTTTTAGATTTCATTTTTTTCCCTCTTAAAATTCAAGGTCCAAACAAGACTAAAAGTATTTTTTTACTTTCAAAAGAAACAAAAAAATGGCTTATAGAAGCCTTGTCATCCACCACGATAATAGTTTTCATTAGTTGTTATTATTAATAGTTGGGTTATTAGCGGCAAAAGTCCCTGATCTTTTAATATAGTAACATTTAAGTCCTTAATTTTTTTAAGGCAAAAGTCCATGATCTTTTAATATAGTAGCATTTAAGTCTCTAATCTTTTTTTAAAAGAAAAAGTCTCTTACGTTAACATATTGGTGCACATGCTCTTTAAAGACTCATTAATTATTTAAAAAAATATATTTTAATTGATTTTAAAATTATAAAAGTCAAATAAAATTGTATTTAATTAATAAAAAAATGTAAATTAATTTAAATAATGAATTAAAAATATATTACTTTTTTAAAGGAAAAATATATATTACTTAAAATTACTAAAATAAAATTTTATTCATTAACACATATTTACACTCCCTTGCTTATACCTCATAATAAAATGGACAAAACGTGTCTATTGAATTTAGAAATTCTACGAGCAATACATGCTTTTGAAGAAAAAACATAAAGAAGTGAATTGAACTAGGTTATTGGTCATTTATTAAGGGCGAAACATGCCTGACAACCACATAAATAAATAAAAAATTGTCAGAGTAATAATTGGTGGTAAAAAAAAAGGTTGGCAATACGTGTCTTACAACCAAAAAATAAACAATAGAGCAATAATTATGCCCTTATAATTAAAATGGATCTAGAATAATGTTAGTCGGAGTAAGTGGGCAAAGCGTGCCTTTCAACCAGTATTCATTGATAATATTTCGGCAAGTGTTCACCATTCCTATAACGCCCTACTAATCCAGGATTGTTATACCGTGTGTTAAAATTAGTGTTGAACTCGTTAAGCGAGACATTTGGACTTAAAAGTGTAATTAAGGTTAAACGACAGTTTAGGTATTAAAAATTTTGGTCAATGAGTTGAACGTTTCATTAAAAAGAGTTTGAATAATTACAATGGATCCCAAAAGTTTCTAAATAAAATACAGGTTTATCAAAATTACAGATTTAGCCGACCTAAGCGGAAAAATTCAGCTAATAACTCATGTTCCTCAAATGTCTCTCGATCGTGGCGGCCGAGCAAGCTAAGTATGTATACGCTGCCCCTACAACTCTCCATCTCATGGCTGGTCCAACTTTCCCTTGCCCTTACCTACACCACGAAGCACCCGAGAGCCAATGCTCAGTAAGAAAACCCAAACAGATAAAACAGATATCCAGATAGACATTAACATGTACTGCATACTTTATAATCACAACAGGTTCACATAAAGTTTCCAATTAGTATGCGACTAATGTCGAGTAGGTGGATATCACACCCCCACAATGGCCCCGCCACTACGGCGGATATCGCACCCCTATAATGGCCCTGCCACTATGACCTACATTACGCATGTAATCCCGATAACGACCTCACGACCACAATCAATCAGTACAAACAGTTATAACCACAAAGGTTTACACAAAGCAGACATATACTCCAAACAGATTCATGACACGGTCATCCCCGCGTCCTATAATTGGGGAGCATGCCTTACACTTGGTGCAAGTATCGATTTTCTTACCTCATGTCTTGAGCAATAAGGTAAAGCGACTGCGAGCATGATCCTTTCCTCTTGAGCTTTGCGATACCCCTAGTCACAACATATTAAAGAATATCCATCAAGAACTAAACCAATTAAGAGCTTTAAGATCAAGCCTTAGCCCCTCGGGACTTCGAATTTCACTAAACCAGGTAGTGGAATCGTTCCCGAGCCTTTGCTTTGGTTTTCTAAAACCCAAAGACACATACTTAAAATTTCCCATTTTGCACTGCAGCCCCACGGTAGGCCGAGAGGCCTCCAAGAATTCCCAAGTATTTTGCACCGCGATGGCCGCCACTAAGGGCTGTGGTGACGCACCTGACAGAGGGCTAGCCTATAAATTTTCACATTTTGCGTCGTGGCCCTAAGGCAGTCCGAGGGAAACCCCAGCCTCAAGGACCTTCAAATGAGTCACGGCACTCTAACCAAGTGTCGTAGCGCCAACCTGAAACCCTGAATCCTCTGCGATTTTTAGAAATCGCAAACTCTCCAAAACCCAACTGTTAACCGAGATTTTCGGCAACTATCTTAAAGAAGGATATTTACTGATTATAATAAAGAGAATAGAGGATCGACACAAGATTTTTACGTGGTTGGGGCGTTAACTAGCCTTAGTCCACGAGTCTGTATATAAGTCTGTATTAGAGCTAGAATAAGTTTTTACAATGGAGTTGTTTAACTGTATTTGAGCAGAGTTTCTGCCTTCTCTCCCCTTTCTACGTTGCATTACAACTTATATTTATAGAATGAGGGGGACATCAGGTTTGGGCCAGGCCTGACCCGGGCCCATTTGGAATATGTGTACAGGGGGCCTTCCTAGTAGAGGCCCGAGCTAAAAAGATATATAGTACATCAAACCCAAACCAGCTGAGGCCCAATTAGTTACCCTGAGATGCAAGCATTCTCCCGACAAAACGGCACTTTGGCTCTGACCACTTCGAATCACGAGGCAGATTCAGGGGACAAGACCGGTCAGAGTACTTGGCTGCGCAATCCTGACACGCCAGCAGACAATCCCAAGGAGACCCTTTCTGCAGGTGAAAAGTGGGGGGACAAGACCCACGCGAAATGAGGCGGCTTCAGTGTCCTGGACGCCTGGCCCATAGCCTGGGGATGAAGCGGTCTAGGTTCGTTTACCTTGGGCCCGCTGCGTTTACTTCGGGCCCGGACCATTCTGGGCCCGGGAGCGGGACGCGATGGCCGCGATGGTCCGGGGCACTCCGGACAGTGCCGGGACCGTTCGAGCCGAATCATGAACCCGGAGGTACTTCCCGGACCCTTCTACACAGGCCCGGTCCGTAGTCCGCGGATTGGGCCCAAATACCGAACCGGTCCCTCTGACCGTGGGCCGGGGCGAGGGCCCAAAACCCTGAGAGGAAATGGGGATAACATTTACCCCCCAAGCCTTCATCCCGGTTATCCGGGTGGAGGGTTGCACCACCCTCGCGGTTCTTGCCAAGTTGCCTCCACAATTTCTGCCAGGGCCAGGAGGCTCGCGGGAAGGCAGTGGCTGGGCCAGGTTACCCAGCCCGGACCATTTGATGTACCCCGGGGACGCTTACCCTTGGCCTGCTTCAAGAATAGCGACACGTGTCGCCATGTGATTGTTGCGAGGGCCTCGAAGAGTCGCCTAGGCCTCTTAAAGTCTGCTAGGCTTGGGCTAGGGTGTCAGCGCACGTCACGAGGCGTCTCATCCGCACGGGGAGATTCATCATTGATTTCCTTGGAAAGGGGCGGACCGTTGGATGGGGCGTCCTTTGAAATCCACCACTCCTGGACCGTCGGATTGGAGGTGCTGAGGATCCAGACCACAAAAGATCTCATAAATGTCCTCTGCGCGATCCTCGGCCGTCGGATGAAGAGGCATCTGACTGTTGGATCGGGGGCCAGCATTTGAGGGCTGATATAAAGACTCAGACTACAGGCATTCGGCATTTTTCCATTTCCGACCCCACTTAAGAGAAAGAAAAACCAGAACGCTCGCAGAGCTTTGCATGTCCAACCTCGCCGATGAAATACTTCGCCGTTTACTAGTTCTGCGCCACCGCCTGTTTCCCAGGGCCTCAACTTTCGTTCTGCAACCTGACGGCGCTCCTCGGACTTGCCCCGCCGACGAACTGCTGCACCGGCTGTGCCACTTCAAGAACGAGGTTCTGCCATCCTTACGATCGGACAACCGCCAGCTTCAGCCGTCGACACCACACAGTAAGTATTTTCTGATTCTGTTGTCAATTTTGTGAACCTAGGCTCTCTAGACGCATGCACCTAGGCTCTGTGCTTTAGAATTTGCTAGGAAGGCTGCCCAGTTTGGGCGGCACCGTTTCGGATGATCCCTGGATAAGGGATGGACCGTAGTAGCCTTTCCTCCCGATCAGGGTCCCGGGGCTTTTCGGGGTCCCGGGCCTGATCCGTCGGGACTCCGAGCAGTCCTTAGGAGACTCCCTGTACCTCGACCGACTCTATTGGGTTCAGGTACTGATTGCTTGGCCTTTCTTTCTTTGTTCCCAGATCGTCACTCATGGCCACGGGCGCAGACTTCACTCCGAAGAGGAGGTTAATAGGGCCCCTGTAGTCACTCCCGGCTCCAAGACGCCCAAAGGCAACAGGTGGGAGATGGACGTAACGCCCAACCTGTTCCGGAACTACCGGATGATGCTGCTCCTGGAGACGAGGCTGGGCATCGAATCGACTCCGGGCCTATTTCACAATCGTATGGCCAGGTTAGAGGAGCGGGCGCATACGTCCGTGGATGGATTTGGGGCCTGGAGTGCCGGCCACATCAGCGCGGGAGCTACGCTTCCGCTTCATGACTACTTCGTGCGGTTCCTGACGTATGTGGGGATCGCACCATTCCAACTGCTGCCACAAGCATACCATCTGCTTGCTGGGTGGAAGGTGTTCTGTGTCGCGAAAGAGATCGCGGATCCTACCCCGACGGAAGTCCTGTACTTCTACAAGCTGGTACCGCAGGTCAACGCCAAAGACAAGAGCCAGGACGGCTTTTACAGGCTGCAGCCGCGGAGTGGCTATCCGGCTCCTACCAGTACCTGGAAGCACCCCCCGGATGTCAGGCATTACTGGTTTATGACATCCGGGTTCCTTATTGACGAGAATCCCACGCTGCTGCTAGACTTCCAGCGAGTGGGTAAGTACTTCCCCGGACCCTCTATTTCACTCCCCTTTCGTTTTCCATCTCTCATCGTATCTTCCGGGTCGCAGGTCCCTTCATCCAAACCCCCCTCACCGCCTTTCTCCTGGAAAGGAGGAGGTTCTACGCCAAGCTGACCGCGGAGGAGCTGGACGTAGGGGGCTATGTCAACGACAAAAACCTCCGGCTAGTAGGGTTACTCGCGGCCACCCAGACCATTGTAGTCCCTAGCTTCCAGGGCATCCCGTTTGAGAAGAACGTCGAGGTCCGGGAGCAGCTAGCCCTTGACCACATCGCCGGGGTGGTGAGAGCGGCGCGGGCCACCGCAGCCCAGCGTAAGAAGAATCAGCCCCCGGTGGAAGAGGCCACCTCGGAAGAGCTGGAAGAGCTTTTCGAAGATGCCCTACCAAACGTTGGGACTCCCGGGGCTAGCGTATCGGGGCGAGGTAACTCCCCTTTAGTCTTAATTTATGCCCCTCAAGTTGGGGATTTAGCTAGGGATAGGCTAGAGCCGCCGGGCCCCGCGTTTGGGGCTGATGGGGGGATGAGGCCCTCGTCTCCCATCCCTGCAGGATCAGAAACCCTAATGTTCCTGTCCGGGTTCCTCCAGTACGGGGGGTTTCTAATCCCGGACGACGTAGGAGACCGGATACACTCATTTGCTTTAAGGGAATTGAGTCTCGCCCGGGGTCTAGACGAGGGTTTGTCCCGGGCTTATACTTTCTTCTTACTGTTGTGCTTTCCCGTTCGGCTTATCATACTAACTTTGTTTTTCTGTATTTTTGCAGAGGATTCCAACATGTCTGACCCGGCCAGCGAGATGAGGAGGCTTATCAAGGAAAGATCAGCCTTGAAGGCGGCCAGGAGGTCAAATGTCGTGGCCGGCGCGGAGCTCCCCCCAACCAGTGAAAAACCCGGGACAACGCCCGGCCCAGGCGAGGCACTGACCGTTGTACCATTCCGGGCCATGGACCCGGCCGCAGACGGTCTCCCGGACCAGCCCCCAGTAATCGATTTGGAAGCGGGCGAAGCCACAAGCCGGAGCTCTGGGAAGAGAGGCCCCGGAGATGATGCCCGGGAGGGCAACCTCGGGAAGAGGCCTCGGACGACGTTGTCAGAGACAGCCGAGGAGTCACACGGGGAGAGCAGGCTAACCGCGAAGGAGATCCCTGCTCCGCCTGTCCTTCCCCTCCGCCCAACCCTTCTCGAGGAGGGGGAGTCCGCCCTGCGGGACGAGCAGTCCCGGTTGGTCAACCGGACCTGGGAGAGCGGCCGATGCTGGAGAGACGACGCTTACAAGGCCCTGATGATCCGTCGCCAGGTCGAGTTTTCAGATCGTCCCGCCGAGTTCAGCGCTCCTCAGCCGATCGTAGATCGGCTAGCTGCTGAGGTGGGCTTCCGCCCCAAGCTGGGCCAGGACATTGCCCCCATGGCCGCTGATTTGCTCGATCAGGTCGGGAGCACTATGTCTAACCTCCAGCTGAAGAGGTACGCCACAATAGCCAATCCGGACGGGCTGTTCATTTCTCAGGCTCTCCGCCACCAGGCTACCGCGGTAATTTTCAACTCATGTCCTTTAGTCATTCGTTGGTGGTGACTTTTTTTTCTAACTTTCGTTTGTTCCAGGTTGCCTTGTTATCTCAAAGGAGTGCCGATTTGATGGCCGAGCTTGCCCTCAAGATGGAGACGGCCAGGCTGGAATTAGAGGCGGCCGAGAACCAGAGGGAGATCGTCAAGGAAAATCTCAGCAAGGAAACGGCCCGCCTCCAGGAAGAGCTGGCCCGCGCGAAGGCGGAGCGCGAGGAAATTAGCCGTGCCAAGACCGGGGTGGAAGAGGAGTTGTCCCGGACGACGAAGGTTGCTGACGAAAGGGCGACTCTCTTGGAGACGGCTGCGGCACAGTCCGTCTAGGACAAGGAGGAGATCCGGGTCCTGAAAGCCCGTGTTCTTGAGCTGGGTGACTCCCTTCTTCAGGAGAAGGCGGCACACGACACCACCCGTCGGGAGAAGGAGGAGGCCGACAACTTAGTGGATGTCACCTTTAACGAGGCCATTTATATGGCCTGGTGCAAGGACAAGAACATGAACCTCCTTATCTTCCCCGATCCCGACTCGAAGCGTGCCGAGTACGAGGCCAAGGAGAGGGAGGATGCGGACCTCCGGGCGGACGCGATGTAGGCCCTTGTCTCGGCCTCGTTTTTTTTTTTGTTAATTAGTTTAGCTTGTAATTTAATTTCAAGCACTGCTTCTTCCTTTGGTTTTTAAAATATTTCTCCTTTCACCATTCAGTAAGAAGTTGATGTCGCGACTAACTGATTGCAGGGGGTTTTGTCCCGGTTCCAACGGCCGGGACTGAACCCAACGACTAGTCTTTGCTCTGTTCGGGGCCCTTGGGGCTTTGTTTAGCCCGGAGTGTGCTTTCCCTGGAATTTTAGGTCCTGGGTTTGTTCCGGGGTTGACCTGGTGCTTCTGTGCTCCGTGGATCAACACGTCCGGGTCAGACGGACTTTATACCCTCGGACGATGCTCGTCCGGGTGGGACCGGCCTTGGGCTCGGTTCCCTTTCATTTTTATATTCCCGGACATCGCTCGTCCGGGGTGGGACCGGCCTTGGGCTCGGTTCCCTTTATTTTTATACTCCCGGACATCGTTCGTCCGGGGTGGGACCGGCCTTGGGCTCGGTTCCCTTTATTTATACCCCCGGACGTCGTTCGTCCGGGGTGGGACCGGCCTTGGGCTCGGTTCCCTTTATTCATACCCCCGGACGTCGTTCGTCCGGGGTGGGACCGGCCTTGGGCTCGGTCCCCTTTATTTATACCCCCGGACGTCGTTCGTCCGGGGTGGGACCGGCCTTAGGCTCGGTCCTCTTTATTTATACCCCCGGACATCGTTCGTCCGGGGTGGGACCGGCCTTGGGCTCGGTTCCCTTTATTTATACCCCCGGACATCGTTCGTCCGGGGTGGGACCGGCCTTGGGCTCGGTTCCCTTTATTTATACCCCCAGACGTCGTTCGTCCGGGGTGGGACCGGCCTTGGGCTCGGTCCTCTTTATTTATACCCCCGGACATCGTTCGTCCGGGGTGGGACCGGCCTTGGGCTCGGTTCCCTTTATTTATACCCCCAGACGTCGTTCGTCCGGGGTGGGACCGGCATTGGGCTCGGTCCTCTTATTTTTATACTCCCGGACATCGTTCGTCCGGGGTGGGACCGGCCTTGGGCTCGGTTCCCTTTGTTTATACCCCCGGACATCGTTCGTCCGGGGTGGGATCGGCCTTGGGCTTGGTTCCCTTTATTCATACCCCCGGACGTCGTTCGTCCGGGGTGGGACCGGCCTTAGGCTCGGTCCCCTTTATTTATACCCCCGGACGTCGTTCGTCCGGGGTGGGACCGGCCTTGGGCTCGGTCCTCTTTATTTATACCCCCGGACATCGTTCGTCCGGGGTGGGACCGGCCTTGGGCTCGGTTCCCTTTATTTATACCCCCGGACGTCGTTCGTCCGGGGTGGGACCGGCCTTGGGCTCGGTCCTCTTTATTTATACCCCTGGACATCGTTCGTCTGGGGTGGGACCGGCCTTGGGCTCGGTCCTCTTATTTTTATACTCCCGGACATCGTTCGTCCGGGGTGGGACCGGCCTTGGGCTCGGTTCCCTTTGTTTATACCCCCGGACATCGTTCGTCCGGGGTGGGACCGGCCTTGGGCTCGGTCCTCTTATTTTTATACTCCCGGACATCGTTCGTCCGGGGTGGGACCGGCCTTGGGCTCGGTTCCCTTTATTTATACCCCCGGACATCGTTCGTCCGGGGTGGGACCGGCCTTGGGTCGGTCCTCTTATTTTTATACTCACGGACATCGTTCGTCCGGGGTGGGACCGGCCTTGGGCTTGGTTCCCCCTTTTTTATTTTTACGCCTGGGATGACACCCCCCGCAAGTGAGCAGAGACTGGTCTATGGTCACTTGAGATAATAGCCCTGAGGCACACATTTTCATGGAAATAATAGCCCTTTATGACGTTTTGCACGCGTCATTTTCATTGTTCTACAAAAGGGAATTAGCCCTGAGGCGTACATGTTATAGCGTAAACATTAAACTCGGACGAGCCCTTAGGCTACTGGTAGTATTTACGGAGGTGTTCTGCGTTCCAGGCTCGCGGAACCTCGGAACCATCGAGCCGCTTCAAGCGGTACGTCCCGGGGCAGATCTCTTGCTGGATCTCATACGGCCCTTCCCAATTGGGGCCCAGAACCCCTACCCCCGGATCCTGAGTGGCCGGGAAGACCCTCCGCAAGACCAGATCGCCGGTTTCAAACTTACGGCTCTTGACTCTGGAGTTGAAGTGCCGAGCGATCTTGCCCTGGTACATCTTTAACTGTACTTGCGACTCTTCCCGGATTTCCTCGATAAGGTCCAGAGATTCTTGGAGTAAGGCATGGTTCTGGGTGGGATCATACGTGTCGCGACGATGGGACGGGATGGTCGTTTCGATTGGGATGACGGCTTCGCATCTGTACGTCATTGAGTATGGGGTGTGCCTGGTTGATGTCCGTTCGGTTGTCCGATAGGCCCACAACACGCGGGGGAGCTCTTCGGGCCACTTGCTCTTACAGGCCTGAAGCTTTTTCTTCAGTGTCCCTTTCAGGATTTTGTTCACGGCTTCGGCCTGTCCGTTCGCCTGGGGCCTGGCCACGGCGGAGAAACTCTTCACTATACCGTGCCTCTCGCAGAAATCCGTGAAGTGATTGCTGTCAAATTGTTTCCCGTTGTCAGACACGATTTTGTAGGGGAGGCCATACCGACACACTATGTTGTTAACGACGAAATCTAAGGCCTTCTTGGACGTGATCGTGTTCATAGGCTCCGCCTCAACCCATTTCGTGAAATAGTCTACCGCCACAATGGCATACTTCACCCCTCCTCTCCCGGTTGGGAGGGATCCCACAAGATCGATCCCCCACACTGCAAAGGGCCAGGGACTGTTCATCAAGGTTATCTCTGTTGGGGGGGCCCGAGGGATCTTCGCGTACCTCTGGCATTGTTCGCACCTGCGGACGTAGTCTATGCAGTCCTTTTTCATGGTGGGCCAGAAGTATCCTTGGCGCAGAATCTTCTTGGACAAACTGGGTCCGACTGTGTGGTCTCCGCAAAAGCCTCCATGGACCTCATGCATGATGGCGCCCAGCTCAGTCCCGGACACGCACCTGAGGTAAGGCATGGACAGTCCCCGGCGATAAAGTTTCCCGTCCATCATGACGTATCGGTGGGCCTGGTACAAAAGCTTCCTGGCCGCGGCTTGCTCGTTCGGAACCTCCCCGGTGGACAGGTAGCGGATCAGCGGCCCCATCCATGAATTGGAGTGATCGACGGCATGGACGGTCGGAGTCCCTATGCTTGGGACGGGGAGATGGTTGACGGGGACCAGCCCGGCCAACTCGGCCTCTGCGTCGTTTGCTAACTTCGCTAATGTGTCCGCAAAGACGTTCTTCTCCCGGGGTATCTGGCGGATGGAATGCGCTGCGAACGCTTGGAGCATCTCCCTCGCTTGGGTTACGTACGCTGCCATTCGCTCTCCCTTGGTCTGATACTCCCCCGAAATCTGTCTGACTACCAGCTGAGAATCGCTGTATATTTCGAGGTTCGCCGCCCCTACTTCTCGGGCCAGACGCAAACCGGCTATGACGGCCTCATGCTCCGCCTCGTTGTTCGACGCTTTGAACTGGAAACGGAGAGCGTTTTGTAGCTGATGCCCCTGCGGGGATACCAGGATGATCCCGGCGCCGGCCCCATTCTCGTTCGATGCTCCGTCCACGAAGACTTTCCAAACGGGAGAAATGCAGGCCGCGGGGGCACTCTCTTCTGGGGTGACCCCGGAACATTCGACGATGAAGTCGGCCAGGGCCTGTCCCTTAATGGCCACCCGGGGCATGTAAGATATATCAAATTGGCTCAGCTCCATGGCCCATTTCAGGAGTCTCCCCGACGCCTCAGGTTTCTGCAACACCTGCCGCAGGGGGTGGTTGGTTAAGACCTTTATCGTGTGGGCCTGGAAATAAGGCCAAAGCTTCCGGGATGCCGTCAGCAGACAGAAAGTCAGCTTCTCGATTAGTGGGTATCTAGATTCGGCGTCTAGTAATCGCTTGCTCACGTAGTACACCGGGAGTTGAGTCCTCTCCTCTTCGCGTACCAACGCGGCGCTGATGGCGTGTTCGGTTACGGCCAGGTATAAATACAAAAGTTCTCCTTCGACTGGCTTCGCCAGGATGGGGGCCTTGGCCAAGTGCTCTTTCAGCTTCTGGAAGGCTTCTTCGCACTCGGGTGACCATTTGAACCGCTGGCTTCCCCGGAGGACGTTGAAAAAAGGGACGCACTTGTCCGTGGCCTTGGAGACAAAACGGCTTAGGGCGGCCACTCGCCCCGTCAGGCTTTGAACGTCCTTGTGCTTCCGGGGAGAGGCCATGTTGATCAGGGCCTTGATCTTCTCGGGGTTGGCTTCAATTCCTCGGAAACTCACGATAAAGCCCAGGAACTTCCCGGATGCGACGCCGAAGGTGCACTTCTTAGGGTTCAGCTTCATCCCGTACTTCCGGATAACCGCGAAGGCCTCCGCCAAATCGCTCGAATGTTCCCGCGACGTCTTGGATTTGACCAGCATATCGTCAATGTATACCTCCATGTTTTGACCCAGCTGGGCCCTAAACATTCGATTGACGAGCCTCTGGTAGGTTGCTCCGGCATTCTTGAGTCCGAAAGGCATGACGACATAGCAGTAGATGCCCTTGTCAGTTTGGAAACTGGTGTGCTCCTGATCTGCCACGTGCATGGAGATCTGGTTGTAGCCTGAGTAGGCGTCCATGAAACTCAAGATCTCATAACCGGACGTAGCATCCACCATTTGGTCTATTCGGGGGAGTGGGAAACAGTCCTTCGGACATGCTTTGTTGAGGTCCGTGAAGTCGATGCAGGTCCTCCACGTCCCGTTAGGCTTCGGTACTAAGACCGGGTTGGCCAGCCATACGGGGTACACGGCTTCGCGGATGAAGTTAATGGAAGACAGCTTCTCTACCTCCAGCTTGAGGGCCTCGGCCCTCTCCGTCCCCAAAGGTCTGCGCTTCTGGCGGACCGGGGTCGCGTTTGGGTCAATACTCAACGCGTGGCATATGATGTTACGGTCGATCCCGGTCATATCGGAGTGGGACCATGCCAGAAGATCCTGGGTTTTCTTTACTTGGGCGATAATGGCGGCCCGAATGTCTTCCGGCAGGCTTTTTCCCACTTGGATGACCCTGGCAGGGTCGGACTCGCTGATGCATACCTCTTCTATTTCGTCCATTGGCTCAAGAGTGCGTTCCTCTCCCAACCGTGGGTCCAGATCGTCTTCGTCCTGGATAGCTTGCTCGGGCGGGCGGAGTGCCGGCCCGACGGGCTCATCCCGGACCATACAAACAGGACGGGCAGAGATATGGTAACACTTCCGAGCGCTTTTCTGGTCTCCGCGGACCGTCCCAATCCCTCCGCTGCTGCACGGGAACTTCATGCATAGATGGCGGATGGAGGTGATGGCCCCGAACTCGACCAGGGCGGGCCGGCCAAAGATGGCGTTGTAAGCGGTTGGGCAATCCACCACCACAAAGGTGCAGAACTTGAATTATTGCTGCAACGCGTCTCCCAAAGTAACAGGTAGCTGGACCTTTCCCATGGGGAGAAGTGCGTCTCCGTTGAAGCCGTAGATTTGGGTCGGGCACGACGCCAGATCAGCCTCCGTCAGGCCAATGGCGGCAAAGGCGGATTTGAACAACAAGTTGACGGAGCTTCCGTCATCCACCAACACTCGGGACACCATCTTGTTGGCAATTTGAGCATCTATGACCAGTGGGTCGTGGTGCGGGAAATGGACGTTACGGGCGTCGTCTTCCGTGAACGTGATGGGGAGGTTCATCAGTTTGGGGCGCTGAGCAGGGGCCTGGACGAGGGCGCAGACTTCTTGGTCATGGTCCAGCTCGCTCAGATAGCGCTTTTGATCATTCTTCGAAGGGCCCCCTAGGTGGGGTCCGCCTGAAATGGTCGACACGTGCCCGTCCACTCGAGGGGGCGCTGCCCCGGAAGGATAGGGCATCCCAGGACCGTGGGCCTGCGTGGCGACAGCCCCCTGAGGGGTTTGTGCCGGGAGCCCTTGCGCGTACCCTCCCTGGGGCGGGTATGCACGAGTCGTTGCCGGCGCCGCGGACTGCGCGGGATTTGCTGTCATGCCCAGGACGCCTATGGGCATCCTTACCCACTGATGGAGGTGTCCCAGCTTGATGAGGTTTTCAATTTCATCTTTGAGCTGCCGACACTCGTCGGTGGTGTGGCCCACATCTTTGTGATAGGCGCACCGTTTGCTGGTGTCTCTGGGGTTCCTCCCCCCCGTAAACATGGGGCTAGGTTTCCGGTAATGGACCGCTCTTTTCGTAGCCAGGTAGATGTTTTCCCGGGTATCCACCAAGTTAGTGTATTCCGAGTATTGGGGCTCATAGCCCCTCTTCCCTTTTTTGGCCGATTCCGGCCGGTTCTGGCCTTTTCCGGCCCGCTTACTCCGGGAGGGATTCACGCTTGCCTCGGTTACCCCAGTCTGCGATTGCTGGGCCACGACGGGGGCCATGCTGTGCCCCGCTGGCGCGACACCATACCCGGAGAAGGGCGTTGACTGGGCCGGGGCGTACCCCGAAACGGCAGGACCGTACACCGTAGGCGTGTAACTAATGCCGGGCGCGACTACCCCCGCCCCCCCCGGGACGATGGGGGGCGATGCGTAGGACTGCGCGGGGAAATGTCCCGCACCTCCCGGAATAGTCTGAGCGACTGGGTGAGGGGACGAGGGCCACCCGAAGGCCTGGATCTGGGCCTCCTCCCAGTTGATGAATCCTTGGGCCCTCCTAATAAATTCTTCTAGGGTGGCGGCTTTACTGCGCTGCATGTCGTCCCAGAGCGGGGACCCGGCCCGGATTCCAGACTGTAGTGCCACCAGGCGCTGTCCGTCGTCGACCTTTGTCTTGGAGGCTTCTTCAGTGAAGCGCTGGATGTAGGCCCTCAATGTTTCTGTGGGCATTTGCTTAATATTGGCGAGGGCACTGATTTGCATATCCATCCTCATGGCGGCCACGAATTGCTTCCGAAAAGCCGACTGTAGCCCGGACCATGTTTGGATGGACCCCGGTTTGAGCCTTTTCCACCACTCTTCGGCGGGACCGCCCAACGTGATGGAGAAGCAGAGGCATTTGCCGCTGTCGCTGACGTGAGCCACGGTCATGAGTCGGTTGTACCGGGACAGATGATCCCTAGGGTCCGTGCTTCCGGTGTAGGCGGTGAGATTTGGCATCTTGAACCCCTTGGGCAACACGGCGTCTAAGATATGTCTCGCGCACGGGTCCTTGTCCTCTTCGTCAGAGTTAGTGTCCGCGCCCTCTTGCTTGCGGACCAAGCGGTCGGTGACCTTTTTTAATGCTGCCATTTGCTCCATGAGCTGCCTGGCCGCGCTGTCCTCCAGGGGGATTCTCTCGTTCCGCCTGTCGTTTATGTCGTTCCTGAGGTCGCCGTTTCGAGGAAGGATTTTTTGCTTGCGGGCCCGATCTTTCCAGGCATTCAGTCCGTCACGTAAATCTACCCGGGAAGTGTCATCCCCGGAGCTGAGAGCGTCACGATCCTCGCGGCAGGGTCGTTCCCGATGGTTCTTGTTGACCGAGGCACTCGGGTGCAAAGACTTTTCCCTCCCATTCGCCCTTGGGGCGGGCCGGGGCTGACCGTCCTGCGGCCGTACCCCCTGCGGATCAATTGGGTGGCCTCGTCCTGGGATGGGGCACACCTTCTCTTTCCTAGGTAAGGGTCGTGAACGTGCCCCGGCTTTACTGACGAGGGTAGTCTTTTTCCGAGTCGTCCGTCGCTCCTTGTCCGGGACTTTCGGAGCTGTGTCGGGGGGAGGCTCTGGGAAACGGATCGGGCTGGCCCCCCTGGGGCCCTCGGTTTGCACTCGGGGAGCGGGATGTTGCGTTTCTGGGTGCGGGCCAACTGCGGGGTTGGCCGCCGGGCCCTGCGCGGCATCAGCGCTTGCAGGGCATGGAGAGACTCTTGCACCCGGCGGTGTGCCTTCGCCTGCTCAGCCATCTTGGCTTCCTGATCCTGGATCTGCTGCCTTAGTCTAGTCACCTCCGGGTCTTGCTGATCATCGCGAGGGACCTCGGGATCCGCGGCTTCATCATGATACTCCCCCTCGTTCTCCTCCTCATAGTACTCTTCTTCGTTTCCTACTTCGTACTCCATCTCACCCTCGTAGTCTTGCGACTCGTCTTGGTGAGATGTCTGAGGAGGCACGTCTTCAGGCAGGTTCTGAGGGATGCGCTGAGAAGGCAGTGGGTCTTCGTTGCCCTGCTCCGGGTCGGCAGGGTCGAAGGTGGTGTTACGAGTGTTCACCATCGTAGTAAAGGCCTGACGTTGGCGCTAGCTTCCTTCAGCTCTCAATGAAAGCACCAAACTGTTAACCGAGATTTTCGGCAACTATCTTAAAGAAGGATATTTACTGATTATAATAAAGAGAATAGAGGATCGACACAAGATTTTTACGTGGTTGGGGCGTTAACTAGCCTTAGTCCACGAGTCTGTATATAAGTCTGTATTAGAGCTAGAATAAGCTTTTACAATGGAGTTGTTTAACTGTATTTGAGCAGAGTTTCTGCCTTCTCTCCCCTTTCTACGTTGCATTACAACTTATATTTATAGAATGAGGGGGACATCAAGTTTGGGCCGGGCCTGACCCGGGCCCATTTGGAATATGTGTACAGGGGGCCTTCCTAGTAGAGGCCCGAGCTAAAAAGATATATAGTACATCAAACCCAAACCAGCTCAGGCCCAATTAGTTACCCTGAGATGCAAGCATTCTCCCATTAAAACGGCACTTTGGCTCTGACCACTTCGAATCACGAGGCAGATTCAGGGGACAAGACCGACCAGAGTACTTGGCTGCGCAGTCCTGACACGCCAGCAGACAATCCCAAGGAGACCCTTTCTGTAGGTGAAAAGTGGGGGGACAAGACCCACGCGAAATGAGGCGGCTTCAGTGTCCTGGACGCCTGGCCCATAGCCTGGGGATGAAGCGGTCCAGGTTCGTTTACCTTGGGCCCGCTGCGTTTACTTCGGGCCCGGACCATTCTGGGCCCGGGAACGGGACGCGATGGCCGCGATGGTCCGGGGCACTCCGGACAGTGCCGGGACCGTTCGAGCCAAATCATGAACCCGGAGGTACTTCCCGGACCCTTCTACACAGGCCCGGTCCGTAGTCCGCGGATTGGGCCCAAATACCGAACCGGTCCCTCTGACCGTGGGCCGGGGCGAGGGCCCAAAACCCTGAGAGGAAATGGGGATAACACCAACCAAAACAACAAACCAACCAGAATCGACCCCAGAAGCCCAGATACACAGTAAATAATCATAAAAAATAAAAAAAATAAAAAACTCTAACACAATCCCAAACTCAGAAATCAAAGATTTCTTCAAAAACACCAAAAGACAAAAACTTAAAAGCTTTAGGATTTGAATTTACCTCCTAGATTTCGAATCCTAACTGAGTTCCCAAGCTTCATAGCTCCTACTCTTCAATAGCAAGCCTCCAATTTCCCAACAGCCACTTCTGGACTTAAAGTTCAAGGATTTCTCTTCAAAAGCTTGCAAGAAAACTTCCAAGGGAGAAAGAGAAAGAGATGTACGGTTCTGAGCTAAAGGGGCTCAACACTTAGCCTAATTTTCTTAAGGGGCCCAAAAGACTAAAATACCCCTGCCTCTTTAGCCCCTCACCAAAGCATTCAAGGACAAAAAGGTCATTCTACTTACCACCCCACTAAACTTCCAAATTTTACTTAAAATCCCAATTAAATCCACTAATCCTCAAATTACAAATATTTTTCCCCAGTTATAACTCATACTCTAATAATTCTCGGTAATTCACCAAATTACCTGCAACGTCGTTACACTATGTATTTTTAAATAGTGATAGCTTTGCTAAACGAGTCATTTGGCCATGACGGTGTAACTAAACATGATTAATGGTTTAGGGTTAAAAAATTTGGTCAAAAGACATAACCATTTCATTAAAATAATTACTTCCATACATGGGATCACAAACTAACATTTAAAAAGGTTAATTACAATTAAAAAGTCACAACCAGCCGGCCTAAGCGGCAAAATAGAGTTTGACCCTAGTTCCTCTGAGAAACTCGGGTCGTGGTGGTCGAGTAGCCGCATATGTACACATTGTCACCGAAGCTCTCCAACTCATGGATGGTCCAGCTTCCTTTTCCCCTTACCTGCACCACATAGCACCCGTGAGCCAAGGCTCAGCTAGAAAACTTAAACATGCTCATACATAGTTATTAACATGTTACCAAATCATAATAAGCATGCCTAGCAGTAATAGCCATACTCATGCATGCATACCATCCATATAAATGACAACAGCATCATATGGGGCCAGCTGCCATAATTAAGTGATTAATGAATCATATCAAGGCCCGTTGCCCAAAATACATGATTAACGAATCGTACTGGGGTCCGTTGCCCAAAATACATGATTAATGAATCATACTGGGGCATGCTGCCCAAAATACATGATTAATGAATCATATTAGGCATGTTGCCCAAAATACATGATTTATGATTCATATTGGGGCTCGTTGCCCAAAATACATGATTAATGAATCATACTAGGGCATGTTGCCCAAAATACATGATTAATGAATCATACTGGGCCTGTTGCCCAAAATACATGATTAATGAATCATATTGGGGCCCGTTGCCCAAAATACATGATTAATGAATCATACTGGGGCTCAGCGCCCTAGGATATGGGACTAATAAGTCACCCCAGAGATTTTTTCCCTATCCTCTGTATAATGTAGCGTCCCAGAATTTTACGTAGTAGTAGTAGTAGTAGTAGTAGTAGTAGTAGTAGTAGTAGTAGTAGTAGAGTTTTAGTTTTCGTGGACATCGGTCAAAGTTAGGATTTAGTTAGAAACTCGTAGAAATAGTTATGGATTTTATAAGTTTAACCTATGGTTAGAAATATTAATTTTATCATAAGGTTTGATTAATGAATATAGTCCTAAGAATATTATTTATTATAACCTAAGGTTTAGATAGATTAACTAAGAACGTGACATTTTTCATAAGCATGTTTATTAAGGATTTAAGTAGTTTTGATGAATAGTTTAATTAAAAGAAAGATCTAGAAGCTCTAGAACCTTCCATCATCTATTAGGATCACGTTTTACTCAGTCAAAGTAGTTTTAATCAATTTAAAATTATCCTGAATTGTGCAAAAATGTGTTTAAAATATCAACGTATGCCGATATATCGTAGCTATAAGGGTCGATATATCGCCTATAATTGATACAGAAAACACGTCGACTTCGCACGAACGAAACCACGGACCCTCAGGATCATGGTAGGGGCGATATATAGCATATCCTAGGTGATATATCAGCTCCAATGACCAATTTTTGAATTTTTGTAGAATTCTGAACTAGAAACCACCCTCAACAACCTTGACTCATTCCTGAACGTTTTTGACCAAGTTCTGGGCATCTGTTGAACAGATAATTCAAATTTATTCATTTTTAATCATTTATTTATTCATTTTAAAGGAGTTAGTTTCACTCCTTTAACTCTATAAATAGGACCCTTCACTCAGCCATTCTATTCATCATTCAAGCACAATTCAGAGCCTCCAACCTGCTAAGTTCGTTCTAGAGAGAAACACTAGGGTTTTGGGGTTAAAGCTTTCAAATCTAAAGCTTTTATAAATGCTTGGGAAGTAAGTTTTTGTGTGATTTTTGGTGTTCGAGGTATAGATCGAGGTTCTAAGCTATCCAAGGTATTCATTGTCTTCAGATTTAGTTCACTATAGTTTCTATTATTCTTTCATTTTTCTTCAAACCTTAACTTGTGATAGTGACTTTTGGTTAGGTGTTCAGTTTCTTTGAAACATAAAGTTTTCGGTAAGTTTTTATCCCGATGGCTTAGATCTTCTTTTCATCTTATTTTCTTTAGGAAACTTATGGTTTCTTTATATTTGGTTTTATGAGTTTCAATCCTGCTCTTGTCTCCAATATTCCGGTTTTTGGCAAGGAAACTAGGATTGATTATAAGTGATTTTATGTTTATGTTTTATGTTATGATATGTATATTTATGTATGAATATGTCTTGTAGTCTTTGGGGCTTATAGTTGCTTAGCTAGCAAACCCCAATGTTTTTATGTTGCTTGGGGCTTATAGTTGCTTAGCTAGCAAACCCCAATGTTTTTATGTTGCTTGGGGCTTATAGCTGCTTAGCTAGCAAACCCCAATGTTTTTATGTTGCTTGGGGCTTATAGTTGCTTAGCTAGCAAACCCCAATGTTTTTATGTCGCTTGGGGCTTATAGTTGCTTAGATAACAAACCCCAAGATTATTTATCATTTTCATGGTTTATAGTTATGATTTACCCTACCTCGACTAGTAGAGGACCTAGATGAGTTATCATATACTATCATGTCATCTAACCTACCTCGATTAGTGGACAGAGGACCTAGATGGTTTATCACATGTCATGTTAATGAGTTAATGGCCATTAATATTGTAGTCCTATATGATATATGTTTTTATAGTCATATGTTTTATAGTATATGTTTATGATATAGTCTTATGTTTATGATTTATGTTATATGTTGTTAGTAGATTTTCCTTGCTGGGCATTAGCCTCACTCCTTTATTTTGAGCTTGATGCAGGGAAATGATTATGGAAGGTGGAAGGATTCTTGGTAGCTTGGCTTGTGTGTTAAGGATGAATGGACTGCGTGTCGATCGAGGACGACGTTATTTATTTTAAGACTTTTAAATCATGTTTTGATGTAATTCCGCAAATAGTAGTTAAACAAATTTAAAGTTTATGTTTTATGTTTTATAAACAATGGGATCCCATACCATATTACATTTTATTTTATACATTTTTTTACCTTATTTTGTATTGGTACAATATTTTGGGTTTTAAATAAAGTTACATTCTTTCTTATGTATGTTTCCCAAAATAGTAGCTATGTCTAGTAGTTGTAATGGTCCAAAGTCTTAGAAATAGTTGGGTCATTACATATAACAAGCCTTGGAGCTAGCCTAGTGTACCTAGCGCTGAGTTTTCCACGACCATTAGGTCGGACAAGTGTATGATGCGCTCCTGATTAGGCCTAACCATGTCGACCAGCACTTAGTGTGCTATTGCCTCCCTTGACTTATAAGTCAATGCTTTCGACCAGCGCTCAGCGCGCTATTGCCATTCTTGACTTATAAGTCAAGTCTGTGGCCCAGCCCTAGGATATGGGACTAATAAGTCACCCCGGGGCCCATTGCCCTATCCTTTGCGTAACCAGCCTTGGAGCTGGCCCAATGTACCTAGCGCTGAGTTTTCCACGACCATTAGTTCGAACAAGCGTATGATGCACTCCTGATTAGCCTAACCAAAAAGACCAGCGCTCAAGGCGCTATTGCTGCCTTTGACTCATAAGTCAATGCTTTTCGGCTAGCGCTCAGCGCTATTGCCATCCTTGACTCATAAGTCAAGCCTTTCTCAATCAGATAATGCAAATAGGCATTTATCATATATCAAATATCCAGATACAGAGCATTCATCATGCTTAATCAACAATCACAAGCATAATCATAATCACGCACATTCTCAGAGGCCCAAGCCCTAATCACGTACATTAGGTATTGGGTGCAGTTTTCTTACCTTTGGTCTAAGCACAGGTTAAGAACGAACGACCCTCGAGCACGATCCTGGTTCCGAGCCCCTAGCAATAACTTAGTCACAACCAAGTATAGAATCCCATCAAAATGAGCAAATAAAGGATTCTGGACCGAGTCTTAGCCTCCAGGACGTCAAATTCTACTAAACCAAGTAGTAGGATCGATCCTGAGCCCTTAGGTTTGCGTTCCCGCACTCAAAACCTCATCGGGGCTCAAAAACCCCTTAAGCGCCGCGACCTGCCCCAAGTCAGAGAGCCCAGGGCTTTCCCCTAACTGCACCTATAACGTCCCAACTTTGCTAATATGGCTTAGGGCCTTGATTAGCGTGCCTGGAGAGCAATAATTGATTTATTATGTTAATATTTGAATTTGATAAGTATGTGATTAGAAATGCATGTGTTAGGTGAATTAAATATGTGTGTGGGCCCCATTTGGTTATTAGGGGCATGTTTGTAATTTTAGCCCACTGAGGGCATAAATGCAATATTTGTGTATATTGTGATTGACACCACGTGTGAGTTGTGATATAATTGTGATGCACGATCTAAGACGGTCCTAAGGAGCAGTTTAGCTGGAAAGTCACAACGGGGTCAAATACCCGGCTTGGGAGGAGCCTAGGGGTATTTTAGGTATATAATATGATTTTGAGATTTATTAAGTATCGGGTAGTAATTTAGTAATGATTTGAGTATGCCGAGATTAACGGGGATTTTTAGGTGTACTTGAGGACTTAGCGGGATATGTCAAATGACTAAACTACCCTTGGTGATATTTAAGGACTTAGGTTAACTTAAGAGGGCAATTCAGTCATTTTGGCAAGTGGATATACTCAGTGGGAGCTGGGAATTCTAGAGGCACCTAGACAAAACAGAGGAAAGGAAGGAAAAGGATCAATTTCTCTCAGCTCACTCTCCCATTCGATTCTCTCTCTCTCTCTCACCATAGGGCTTGATTTTGAAGGATCTTAGGCCAGAAATTCAAGTGTTCAGAGGCTTAGTTAAGATTAAGGGTAAGATTTATAGTCAGTTCTTTATTGATTTCTGTTGGAAGTGTTGTTTTGGTGAGCTGAATTTATGTTTTCTTGGTGGACTTTGGGATGAAGTTTTTGTGAAGCTTAAGCTTAGGAATTTGTTGATTTGAGCTTGGAACTGGATTTGAAAGCATCTCAAGTCGAATTCCTACTTGAGGTAAGAATTTCATTGATTTCTGAAGTAAATATTCTGGTGTGGTTTAAGTTTTGTGGAGTTTTAAACCACTAGGTGATTTTTGAGTTTGGTTGAGTGTTTGAGTTTGTTGCTGGTATTTTTGAGTTGCTATACTGTTTATTTGAAGTTTTAGGTCGAATTGGGACTTGGGTGTACTTTGGTAGTGATTTGGATGAGTTTTGGCTCGGGAAAAATGTTAGGAAAAACCAAGTTTTCTGGGTTCGCGTATGAGCATCGCGGCTCTGTTCTTCCGTGCCGCGGTGCTGGGTTGAATCAGGACAGGGGAGCCCTGCTGGGCGTCGCGGCCCCTATAGGGATGTGCTGTGGCGCTAGGCCATTTTCAGGACGTGGGATTTTGTGTTTTCGGGGCTTTGGCTCAGGGGGCTCAGGGGATGCTTTCGCCACCTTGTGTGGGGAAACGGGAGGCCCCGAGAGCACGGGATTGGTTCTGAGGTACAATTATGAATTGGTTAGTAACGAGAGTGTTACTTGTGTGTTGTGACTAGGTTTTCAGCGAGGCTCAGGTTAGAGGACTGTGCTTGGGATTTCGGTGCTCAAGAAGCTCGTGACACAGGTAAGAAAACTATTGTACCCGTAGAGCAGGGTGTGGCCCTATAGTTTGTATTGCAGGGCACGACCCTATGTGATTGAGTTGCAAGGCGTAGCCCTATTGTGTTATGTTTGGTACATGTTTGAGTAGTTATTGATGTTATGCTATGTATGCTTATTTTTGAATGAACGACGAAGGCCGAGAACGGTAGGAAGCCAGGTACGGCAAGGGGCCGGGAACAGCGTTAAGCACGTGGAGTGCAAGGCCGAGTACGGCAAGGGGTCGGGAGCAGCGTTAAGCATGTGGAGTGCAAGCCATTTAGGGTGAGACTCTTCTCGGATGCATGAGTCATCCTCAAGGTATAGACCGCTAACCCAGGGCCTGGTAAAGCGCCTTGTTTAACACCTAAAACGTGCATCCACTAAGCGGCGGTTGTAGTATAGATCGGGTGGTCAATTCCACAAGGAGGCAAATAAATAAATTCAATCAATAAATAAAGTTTAGAGATAAATAATATGAGGAAAATAGAACAAGTGATATTTTTGTTGTTTTTGAGATTTAAATATTAGAAATAAAAATAGACTAAAGTGTGATGTAACAATAGGTAACAAGTAGGAAGGATCAAGAGTCACCAATATGCATACTTATTTATTTGGATCTTTGATTCACAAAAATTACACAAATGGATAGTTCACATCCCAACTATTCATTTGGAAGATTTAACATTAAAGCACAAATATATTTCATAAAAATTTATTCAAGTGATTACTATTCTCTACCATGGAAGGATGAGATAAATCTTATGATAAATCTAAAAATGGCATTATACCATTAGCAATAATGCAATAAAAGATTGGACATAAAACCTAACACAAATATTACTTTTACTATTTATAAAATACATAGAAAGAACATGACTAATTCTATATAGATTTAGCAAAAGTAAATATATATGAATGAGGTGGAGAAAATGATAAAGATATTATCTATATTATTTTCACTAATTTGATAATACATAGAAAGTTCTTGACAAAATCTATATACTATTAGTAAACATAAATAAAGATAACAATATGAAGAAATATAGATGAAAGAAAATAAATCACTCAAATATATAAACTTTAAGCACATGGTGAATCAAAAATACCAAACAAAGTCATAGTGCATATAATATCATCCTAACCTTCCTAAGAAGGTTAGCCTATTATGCTAGACATTCTCATTAAATTCTAGAGAGAAAATATGAGAAATGAGACTAAAATTTGGTAGAGTTTTGCTACCTAAAAATTACACATAAAATGTGAAATGAGAGTCCCTATTTATAGAGGGAGAAAAGGACTAAAAAGAAATTAAACAACAAAATGAGGTTTACAAAATAAATATGAAATATTAATAATAAAATATGATTTTGAAAAATCAAATCTTATTATAAATATTAACCTAGTTATTTTGGTGTATGGTCAAAATGCCATTTTTCTAAAATACCACAAAGTATGAACTTTAAAGCTCAAAATGGCAATTTGCAAGGCCCAAAGTAAACAAAACATGGGTTGAAGGGTGGCTGTGACAAAGGAGACTTTGACCCACTCCCAGCCAATGGGAGCACGCCACGTAGGCGCTGGCTGGGAGAGGAGAAGGGCTGAGGCGAGTTGGACTGGGCTGCTGGCGTTGGGCTTACGTTGGGCTTGGAGGAGCTGGCTGAAGGGAAAGGAGCTGGAGGAGAAGGGGACCCGAATTGGGCTTGTTGGGATGCTGAGAGGTGCAAGGCTGCAGACGCGTGGCGGGCTTGGACGATGACACCTGGCGGCTGGGCAAGGAGAAAAAAAGGCAGATTTTGCTGGGCTTGGGCCTTCGGATTGGGCCTTTTTGGCTCCAAAAATGCCACATTTTCTTTGTTTCTTCAATTTTATTTGCTTCTTTCTTCTTTCTTTTTTTCTTTGTTTCCAAGTGCCAAAAATATCAATTAAATCCTACAAAATAAAACAAACTAAATTAAAATTAAATATTTTATTTTATAAATTAAACCATATTAATTCCATAAAAATATTAATTAAAACTTAATTTATTTTGACAATTAAAATCAACACATGTGCATTTTTCACCACTAATCACAACCTCCAACCAGCTTATTGCTAGTCCCTAGCAATTTAAGCGAATAAAAATTATTACCAAGATGAATTAGTGAAATAAATTATGCAAAATCATTTAACAAAATGTTTAGTGAGAATTTAGAAAATGCTATTTAAAACTATCAAAGTTGTAATTCAAGAGTTTTGTGTGTGTGCACCAAACCATATCGTTCTTTCCAAAATTTACAACACAAACGATATTGAAAAATCACCAAAAAATAAAGTCTCAACTCCAAATCCTTGCAAAGGTATTGAAAGTATTTTTATGGGAGATGGTTGGCACTCTTGGAGCTGGAAATTTATCAATTAATACTCAAAAATGGATGTTATCGTTTTAGGACAAACAATGCTAACGAATATTGATCAAAACATAGGTTAATTAATTTATTGGAATTTAAATGACATAAGAACCTTCAAGATTTTACAAAATGATATTAAGAGCCAAAAAAAAAAAAAAATACACAAACTCTTTTTTTTCTGTTTTTTTTATGACATAAATTAGAAACAAATGTAGTAATGTTGATTTTTTTTATTTATTTTTTCAACGAAACTACAAAAGATGAAGATGAAAAATGTTGCTCTTTTTTTCATTTTTTTTATATATTTTTTTTCTTTCTTTTTTTTTAATTAATTTTTTTCTTTTCTTTTTTTTATCATTTTTTTTTACAAGAGACAACATAAAAATAAAATTACAAGAAATTTAAAAAGAAAATTATAATAAAATACAATAAAAGCTCTTAAAAAGAAAATTATCCCTTTAGTAAATGTCATGTTTTAAATCTCAAAAATTAATTTTACCAACTCAAATGATCAATAGAAGTTTTCAAAGTTGTTTTCTCATTCTCACATCTCACAAAAATTAAAAACTTTAAACTTTAGGATTTTTCTCAATTGAATGTGTGAATGTTTTTTTCAATGTTTGGTTGTGCATGAAATTACTCTAAAAAATTACTTCCCAATAGTAAAAAATAGCAAAATATGTCTCACCAAGATTTTGTTGTCGTGAATTTTGCAAAAATTTAACTCAAAATTTCAAAATGGTAATTAAAATATATTTCAACGCATGAATATGCATACAACCTCCAACTTTAAATGAGACATTGTCCTCAATGTCTAACGTTAAGCTCATTGTGCGAGAAAAAAAGAATATGATAACCAACAACAAAACCCCAAAAAGTAAAATTTGCAACATAAAATAAAGATACAAATTAAAATAAAACACTAAAAAGAAAGATAAAACATGATCAGTCTTTGGTAGACAAAAGCATCGCTCTCAGGTAAGTCTACCAACTGCATTTTTGCGTACTATCCTGTATTAAAAATGAATTTTCTTTTATCCTGCGTCTCAAAAATAGAAGTGTTAGTAACATTTTCAGGATAAAGAAAATGTTTGGGTTCAAAATCGTGGAGGAAATTGGGTGAATGTTTCATTGCAAATATGTTTATGATTTTCTCAACGATTAAGTCTATCACATTATTATGATAGCTTCCATTGTTCTTTAAAGTGGTTGGAAGAATTTTGGTATGGGAAAGAGTTTCACTCCAAATGGTAATAGCATCATCCTCATCGGGTTTAGAACTGGGAGTAGGGGATGGTTTTATGGCCTCAGGTTGGGAAGATAATTGACTTAAATTATGTAAAATAATAGTGTTGGTCAATTCTGAAATTTGAGTACTAGTTTCCTTAAAATCTTCCACAAATTGTTTATTGAATTCTCTTTGCTCCTCTATAAATGTGTGTAAAGTGTCTTCTAAGGAATTTGTGTTAGTGCAGATATTATATGGAGGTTCATGTGGGAAGTTAGGAAAATCTTGCTCAAAATTCATGGGAGGCGGTGCATGGTAGTTGTACTCAGACTTCCAACTAAAATCTACGGGATTGGTCCAACTAGAATTATGATTCCTATGGTCAACTCTTTCAAAATCACAATAGCGTTCATCACAATCTACCTCAGGAATCTCGTAATTTTCTCTTTCAAACTTAGTTTATAAGACCTCAAGTTCTCGGTAATCTCTTACACAAAGTTTGTATGCACCTCTAAAACGACTAGTACCCTCAGTAGCACTAGAATTATGGTTGTTTCCGAATGAAGAATAATACATTGGAAAATACATCTCGAAAAGTTTCTTTTCTTCTTCTTCATTCATTTTTTTTTATTTTTCTTTTGTGATTTTTTTATTTTTGATTTTTTGTTTTACTTGTTTCCAGGTGGATTTGAGGTTTTTAGAACGGTACCACTTAAGACCCACACTTTATCTAGAACTCCCCAAGGTTGCTAAATAATTGTGGAGGGGTCACAATTCATAAAAATGGTCCTCTTAAAACCAATACTTACTAGAACTCCCCGAGGTTACTAAGTAAGCATGGATGGAACTTTACTCAAATTGGCTTTTAAGCAAAAATTGCTTATGTTGACAAAACAAGCTTTGTTTTTATTATTATTATTATTAATTTTTTATGATTTTTATTTTTGTTAAGATTTAAAACTTAAAAATAAAAAAATAATAACAAAAAAAAGAAAAATAAAGATACAAATCTAAACAATAGAAAAACAAAAATTATTTAAACAAAAGAAATAAGATGCTCACTAAACCTAAAAAAAATAATAGGAAAAGAAAAACACTAATACATAAAAGGGCTAAAAAAAATTATGAGAAAGTAACATTTTTTTCTTTTTTTGTTTGAAAGATGATTAAAAACTATCTAAGTAACCAAAAAAAAAAATCGTAAAGTAACCTACAAACACATAAAAAAAAAAAAGCACAAGAGTAAGATAGAAAGAAAAAAAATGTAACAAATCCTAAACACAAACAATTAAAATAAAAAACAAAAGGAATAAATTAAAACTAAACTAACAAAATATAAGCAACCAATTTTTTTTTTTTACTACAATAAAAAGAAAGAGAGCACCAAAAAGAAATAAGTTACCAAAATTAAATTAACAAGAGAAAAAAAATAAGTACACCACAACAAGCTTTTTATTTTTTTACAACAATAATAACTAAAAAGAGAGAAAAAGAAAACCAACAAAAGAAAAATAATAACAAAATGAACTAAGAATAAAACTACTAGAAAAAGAAATGATAGCAATTTTTTTTTTCTTTTAGTACAACAATGACAAAAGAAATGACAAACTAACTAAAGAGAAGCAATAACAAAAATGATAATGATTTTTTTTTACTTTTCTTTTTTTAGGGTAAATAAAACAAAATACTAGAGAAATATACACAAAAAGAAAATGATAGAATTACTCACCTCTTTTGCAAAATTTATTGAAATTTTTTTTTTCCTATTACCTCCCCGGCAATGGCGCCAAAATTTATTTAACGCCCAAAACGTGCATCCACTAAGCGGTGGTTGTAGCATAGATCGGGCGGTCGATTCCATAAGGAGGCAAATAAATAAAGTTTAGAGATAAATAATATGAGGAAAATAGAACAAGTGATATTTTTGTTGTTTTTGAGATTTAAATATTAGAAATAAAGATAGACTAAAGTATGATGTAACAATAGGTAACAAGTAGGAAGAATCAAGAGTCACCAATATGCATACTTATTTATTGATTCACAAAAAATTACACAAATGGATAGTTTACATCCCAACTATTCATTTGGAAGATTTAACATTAAAGTACAAATATATTTCACAAAAATGTATTCAAGTGATTATTATTCTTTACCATGGAAGGATGAGATAAATCTTATGAGAAATATAAAAATGACATTATACCATTGACAATAATGCAATAAAAGATTGGACATAAAACCTAACACAAATATTACTTTTACTATTTATAAAATACATAGAAAGAACATGACTAATTCTATATAGATTTAGCAAAAGTAAATATATATGAATGAGGTGGAGAAAATGATAAAGATATTATCTATATTATTTTCACTAATTTGATACTACATAGAAAGTGCTTGACAAAATCTATATATTATTAGTAAACATAAATAAAGATAACAAGATGAAGAAATAGAGATGAAAGAAAATAAATCACTCAAATATATAAACTTTAAGCACATGGTGAATCAAAAATACCAAACAAAGTCATAGTGCATATAGGATCATCCTAACCTTCCTAAGAAGGTTAGCCTATTATGCTAGACATTCTCATGAAATTCTAGAGAGAAATTATGAGAAATGAGACTAAAATTTGGTAGAGTTTTGTTACCTAAAAATTACACATAAAATGTGAAATGAGAGTCCCTATTTATAGAGGGAGAAAATGACTAAAAAGAAATTAAACAACAAAATGTGGTTTACAAAATAAATCTGAAATATTAATAGTAAAATATGATTTTGAAAAATCAAATCTTATTATAAATATTAATCTAGTTATTTTGGTGTATGGTCAAAATGCCATTCTTCTAAAATACCACAAAGTATGAACTTTAAAGCTCAAAATGGCAATTTGCAAGGCCCAAAGTGCACAAAACATGGGCTGAAAGGTGGTTGTGGCAGAGGAGACTTTGACCCACTCCCAGCCAATGGGAGCGCGCCACGTAGGCACTGGCTGGGAGAGGAGAAGGGCTGAGGCGAGTTAGATTGGGCTACTGGCGTTGGGCTTGGAAGAGTTGGTTGAAGGGAAAGGAGCTGGAGGAGAAGGGGACCCAAATTGGGCTTGCTAGGATGCTGAGAGGTGTAAGGCTGCGGACGCGTGGCGGGTTTGGACGACGACACCTGACGGCTGGGCAAGGAGAAAAAAAGGCAGATTTTGCTGGGCTTGGGCCTTTGGATTGGGCCTTTTTGGCTCCAAAAATGCCACATTTTCTTTGTTTCTTCAATTTTATTTGCTTCTTTCTTCTTTCTTTTTTTTCTTTGTTTCCAAGTGCCAAAAATATCAATTAAATCCTACAAAATAAAACAAACTAAATTAAAATTAAATATTTTCTTTTATAAATTAAATCATATTAATTCCATGAAAATATTAATTAAAACTTAATTTATTTTGACAATTAAAATCAACAAATGTACATTTTTCACCATTAATCACACCTGGGACAACATGACCACTATATGTTTAGCCTGTTGGCGGCTTTGTTATATGCTGGTTGCTGAATATGTATATGTTGATTATTTGTGTTGTGTTTTCTTGCTGGACTTCGGCTCACATGTGCTCTATGGTGCAGGTAAGGGCAAGGGAAAGGTCAACCAACCATGAGTACGAAGAGCGTGAAGCGACGTGTACATGTTGGCCTGCCTGGCTGCCACGACCAGGGGTATTTTTGGGAGACATTATGTATTAATCAAAGTTTTGTCGTTTAGTCGACTTAAATCATATTTTGAGTTGTAAATATTTTTAAACAGTAATTTTGGGATCCCAAATGTATAACGCTTTATAATTTCAATGAATGGGTACGTTTTCAAATTATATGGCTTTTATTACAGTTTAGCTACACTTTTAACCTAAAACCTCGATTAGCGAGTTAATTTCACATTTAAAACTCACTTAGTAACGGCTCGAAGGAAGTAGGGCATTACAACACTCGCGGCGCGGCGCACCTTAACAAGTGTCGCAGCTTAAATGGCCCTAAGGCACCTACTTCTCCCTGCGTCCAAGAAAGTCACGGCACCCCAAGAATAGGGTCGCGACTCAACATGAAAAGTCTGTTTTTTTCTTTGTTTTTCTCAAGCCAAATCCCTCCAAAAACCTATCCAAACATAGCCAAACTCGCAATTCAATCCCATGACATCATCAGTACATCCCAAGCAACAAAACCCAAGTTACAAACGAATCAAAAAATCATCAAAACCATAAAATCAAATCAAAGCTTAAGAACTCAAAAAATCTGAACTTAATGCTTAGATTACCTCTGATTAAGTTGTTTCCTAGCTAAATCTCTTGGCTATCAAGCTTCTAATCTTCCCTAAAATCGTTATGACTCTAACCTTGCTTGAATCCGAGCTCTAAAACTCGAGTCTCCTTCGAAAATGCTAACGAACTAAAATGAGAGAACGTGAGGGAGAACGAGAGAGTTTTCTAAGTTATACGGTTATGAGAGGTTACTTCGAGTTTAAGTTACTTAAGCAAATCCCGAGGCTCGGGGTACCCAAAATAGTCCTCGATGGAAAAATGGTCAAAAACCCCTGAATTCTCTCCTAATCTCACTAACTCTCAATATATCCTCAAATATTTATTCTCATTACTCAATATCTTGGTAATGTACTAAATACCCATAATACCCATTGACTCACCCCGAGTCGAGTATTGGTCTCATTGTGACTTCCCCACTAGCTTGCTCCCTGAGATCGCCTCGTGTCGAGTAACCCAAATATATCCACATAATGATGTGGTCCCACACATATATCACATATATGCAAATATACTCCAAATATACCTGTAACGGGCCAAATTACGAAAATTTTCCTTTTAATCAGAAACGAGCCCGTATGCATATTTAATACACATAAACATGCATATCTAGTCATATTATAATATAGCTCACGTAATCATATAATGATACACATATATCTCAGATAAACATATAATTTTCCATAGTTTTCCATCCTGGCCCCCTAATCAAGGCCCTAAGCCTTATTAGGTAATTTGGGACGTTACATTACCAAAATACCCTTAGGCTCACCTCGAGTTGGGTATTAATCCCCGTTGTGAATTTTCCGCTACTTGGCTCAAAAGGATCACCTCGTGTCGAATATCTCAAATATATCCTCATAATAATGTGGTCTCACTCATAAAGCATATACAATTACAGATACACCCTCAGTGGGTCAAAATTACAAAAATGTCAATTTTAACATAAACGAGCCTATAAGCACATTTAATACACTTAAACATGCATAAGCAGCCATATCGTAATATAACTCATATAGTTCACATAATCACGTATATAATCACAATGAAATTGCATTAACATATAAAAATCTCATTATGCCCTCCCGACACACTAATCAAGGCACTAACTAAGTCTTATTAGCAAATTTGGGACATTACAACTACAGCTGTTCACAGAATGGTTTGGTCTGGTTTTACATTTTTTTTAACCAAACCAATATAATGGTATTTTTAAAACTCAAAACCAAACCAAACCAAACCAATATAATGCTCAAACCAAACCAAACCAATCCACTTAAGAACGATTTGGTTTGGTTCGAAGCCACAATTTTTTTAGTACTTGAATCACAATTTGGACTTCATAATTATTCCAATATATTTTTTTAGTTAATTGGTCCATTTTTTAATCAAGCTTTTATTTTTACTTTTCAAAGTAAATCAATTATTTAACCTAACAAATGACAAGGCCATTATACATAAATAATAAAAAAAATATTCAAAACACAAAATATAGTCCATAAATTATTAGTGTTCAAACTCCATGCAATGAAAATCTGCCACAACAAATCACACTCTTTGATCCTCCAAACCCAATCCTTCACTGTATAGTGTTCAATGAACAACAAACTCATCAATAATCAATACAAAATTTTGAAGTTAAGCACTAGTTTGACAAAGTGATATCTACCAAGAATCAAAATGATATTTAAATATAATATTTCAAAATTACATACATACCAAGAATCAAATTGTAGGTCAACTATACCAAATCTATGCACTGCAACTTTTTCAAAATCTCCACAAAGTTAATGAACTCAAGATTCTAATCTGTCAAATCCTACAATAACATTCACAAAATAATACCATTTTCAGATTTTCTCACCCCAACTACAAAAATATTAGAATCTAATTGTTTTATGTAGAGAAAGACAATAATTTTCTTAGTTTACTAATGACAAGCTCAATTTGAGCATATATGTATATCAATATATATTCAGTGTATTTCTTGGGCATACAAAATTATGAAAATATTGATGAATTAACGTCATCAGCACATTTTGGACACAAATCCATCCATATATACTTGGAACTATAATGTTTAAAGTATAGTGATATTTAGAGTGCAAACCAATAAAAACAAAATAACTTTCTATCTCTATTAAAATTTGTAAAATCGCGTCACGTCTAATCAAACATATAGTTCTAAGTTAAAATAGAGCATGACCTTTGATAATTTGTTTTAAAACAAAATCATTACTAGTAAGCTCACCTTCTTTTTATTTTAAACATTATTAAAAGTTTAAAACATGACCCTTCATGATCTAAGAGCTCAATTTTGATTGATAATACGCAAAATTCACCTTAAACAATAAACCAAACAGGGTAACTAAAATAGAACAAGCATTCAAGTACTAAAGAAAATAAAGTCAGCTTATTAAAAATAGTATAATTATATGGCAATAACAAAAAAAAAAGAAATTGATATTCATTTGTATACGTATTAACTCAACAATGCCAACATATATAGGGAAATATGCTTTTGTACAAACTTAATGAGCTTGTGAAAGATATCTTTGCCTACTCTAATCATTTGGTGACTTTTCTGTAGGATTGGTAGAGACGTCAAACTCAGGAAGAATGAAAACAACTACATCATCCCACTTTGGTGTAGAGTTCTCCTGCAATAATATTGAGTTTTATTTTGAAGAACAAGGAGATAGAAAAGTTAAATATGTAAAGAACTAAAACAATTGTACAATGTATTTTTTTTCCTTCATTCCATTCATTACATCCTCAAGAGTAGCAACCTATAACAGAGACAAAAAATAAGTCTGCATTAATAAAAAAAATGTTTTGCAATTGTTAATGAGAACACAAAACAGTAGCACCACCAACACAAAACATAGAACATCAAACATCAATATCATATTCAAATTGTTTGCCTAAGATCAAAGTAGCTCCTCACTTCAAAAAAAAAATAAAAATCAGCCCCTCTTCCTCACGGAGTAGGCTCAATCACCTTCATCACTTAAAAAAATAATAAATATATATTACTATACTACAAACACAAAGAACGTATATATGTGTGTGTGTGTCTCTATATTCATATTCAAATGATTTATTCACATTAAACTGAAAATTAAACAAACGAAAAGATATATGAGCACCTGAGAGAAGCACGGAGTGGAGTGGAGAGTCATTACTTCGTCTGTCTGATTTCACAACTCGTGAGCATACCTCTCCCAACACTTGTTACTATCCCCTATGAGGTGTGGTCCTCCACAAATCTTGACGACAATGGCTATTACGTTCGGCACCTCCCCTATGTAGGCTGGCGACCGTGACCAGTTTGGCAGTGACCGCTGTCTTTGCCTTTTGTCGTTTCGGCCACCATTCTGATTTTGGCCTTGGCGGCGATCGACAAAATGAGCCATATGTAACGATCCAAAATCACTAATATGGCTTAAGGGCCTTAATTAGTGTGTCGGGAGAGCAAAATTAGTTTATGTATGATTTAAATGATTTAATGCATGATTATGTGATAAGCATGCTTATATGATTATATGGGTTTGTGAAATGCATGCTTATGAGTATTAATATGCATGTGGGTCCTGTTTAGCTTATAGGGGCATATTTGTAATTTTTGGCCCGTTGAGGGCATAAATGTGATTATTTGTGGTAAATTGTTGAGACCACATTATTATGTGGATATATTTGCAGCTTATGGCTCGAGACATCCTAGTGAACAGTTTGGCGAAATAGTCACGGCGGAGATTTATACCCGGCTTGGGGGAGCCTCGGGGTATTTTCGGGAATTTAGGAGATATATTGGAGATTATTAGACTTTGGGTAAATAATTGGTGATTAATTTGATGATGGGATTTGAGTGGTACATATTAGGAACAATTGAGGAATTAGTGGGAATTAGGAACAAATGACTATTATACCCTTAGTTTAAGTTAAAGGTTAGTTTTGTTGGGAGGGGTAAAATGGTCTTTTTGTTAATAAATGATATGCTCAACCTTTTTATTAGGACAAAAGCAGAGAAGGTTTTAGAGTAATCTAGGAAAGAAAGAAGGATAAAGTCTCAGCTCTCTCTCTCTCCCATCCCCTCATGTTTTCTCTCTTACTCTCACTATCCCTCATTGAAGTTGAAGCTAGACTTGGGCTAGGGAATTTTCAAAGAAAAACAGAAGGAATTAAAGAGGAACTAAGCTAGGATTTGGAGGAAATTCAGCTGGGAATTGGGTTTTAAATTGAGGTAAGAATCTGGCTTTAATTTCTATGTTTTGTGGTTGAGTAGGTTAGGTTGATTTTTGAGTTTGAGTATAGGTTGAGTGATGAATTTGGCTGATGGTTTGAATAGGAAATTTCAGTGGTTATTACTAGAATTCTTGTGGCTGAATTGAAGTGTTGGTTTCTGCTTATATTGTTGAGAATTATAGGGTGAAAATATGTGATTATGGGTCTAAATTAGTGGCTGGTTTAGTGTGGAATTGAGGGGGAAAATTTATGGGCAAAGCTTGAATGTTCTTGGCTGGGAAAAGAGGAGGAAACCCATGTTTTCCTTGGGTTCATAGGGCACGCCGCGACCCAGCCTGGGGGCGCCGTGGCGCGTGTGGCCCTTCTGGCCATGGGAGCTCTCTGACTTGGGGGCGTGCCGCGACTTGCTTGGCCAAGTCGCGACCCGCCTCCCCTTTTTGCTTGGAAGGTTGCTCTCTGACTTGGGGCAAGTCGCGACTTGCTGAGTCAAGTCGCAACCCATCTAGGAGTTTTAAGCTTAAAGGAGTTCTTAGTGTTGTTAGGGCTTGGGAGCTCGAACCTAGGGGCTCGGGACAATTTGTACTACCCGGTTTAGTAGAAATTGAGGTTCCGAAGGCTAGTTTTGTTCCCTAGGTATTTTATTTTTAATTGGAAGTTGATAGATATCAATGACTCTTGTGACTAGGTTTGTCACCAAGGCTCGAGGCTAGGGATCGTGCTCGGAACTAGTTCACCTACTCCGCTCAGAATCAAAGGTAAGAAAACTGCACCCGGTTGTGTGGCTATGTTGGGACTAAGAGTTCCCTATACTTGTATGCAATGTTGTATGATGGTATTATGCCATGTGAGCATGAAACAAACGGCCTAAGAGTGCCGGAATTAATATTTGCGTACAGGATGCGGCTCGGCCACTGGTAGCTGAGGTTAATTATATAATCACTGAGCTCAGCCTAAGTGAGCTGGAGTCAGTGGGATAAATAGAGGGTGCGGCCTAAGGGCGTCGACCCTAGATATTGTATGATATGTTTACTTTGTTAATATGATGATTTTAGCATGTTAATTATCTGAATGATAGATTGTTGGTTTGTTGATTGATATCATTGATTATGTGAACGATGTGGTCTGCTGAGTATTTGATTAATGATTTATGAATTATTTGATTACTGTTATTGGTTATGTTCTGTTTATGGTTTTCTTGCTGGGCCTTGGCTCGCGGGTGCTACGTGGTGCAGGTAGAGGCAAGGGTAAGATGGACCAACCCTGATTTGGAGAGCTCTGAGGGCAGAATGTACATAGTCGGCTGCTCGGCCACCACGACTGCGGGATGATACAGGGACAGGAGACCCTAAAATGCCTATTTTGCCATTAGAGTGGCTTGTGGTTGTACATAACCTTTGGAAATTTTGTAAACTGTTATTTAATCCTATTTTTGGGATCCCGTGTATTAAACGCTTATTTAAATGAAATTTATCTTTTATGACCAAAATCTTTTAACCCTAGTTCAACAATAGTTTTAGTAACACATTGTCAACTAAATGACTTGATTAGCAAGTCTTGCACCTTTATAAACACACAGTGTAACAGTCTTGGTTATCCAGGGCATTACACCATATGTCCTCTTGTGACCAGGAATTCTATCTTGTCCTTTAGTTGGAGGCACTCGTTAGTGTCATGACCATGGTCCTTATGATAGCAACAGTACTTGGTCTGGTCGCGTTTGCTTAGATCCTTCCTTATAGGAATAGGCTTTTTGTATGGCTCTTGTCCTTCGGTTGCTATGAAGATTTCTTCACGCATCCAGGCCAGGGCAGTGTAGTTGGTGAAGCATGGCTCGTACTTGGGTTGTCTTCCCTCTTGCTTGGGCTTCTTGTGGTCTTGCCCTTGCTTGTGGGACACTCGGTGAATGCTCGCTCGCTTCCCATTTTCGTTGCTCTCGCTACCCTTTCGGTCCTCGCTACTCCTTCAACCATGGTTGCCAGTCTTTGCCGATTCCATATATTTTACTGCCTCATCTTACTTTATGAACTTGTCTGCACGGTCCAAAAAATATTGCATCGAATTGGCTGCCTTCTTGGTCAAGCTATTCCACAAAGGGCTATGGACTCTCATGTCGAACATGATCGCCATCAAACATCCCTCATCACCAATGGTCTTGGAGCAAGCGGATTCCTCTACAAACCTCATGATTTAGTCCTTCAAAGTCTCCTTCTCGCCCTACTTTAGGTTGGCTAGGTGATTAGCTTCTCGAGGATGGACGCATGCAACATAGAACTGCTGGTAGAAGTCTTGAGTGAGTTTTTCCAATATACAATGGATTTGAGAGGATACTTCCAAACCATTGTTTTGCAGCTCTGACCAGCGTGGTCGGGAAAACCTTGCAACGGGCATTGTCTGACACCTTGTGGATCTCCATCAGAATCTCAAAGTTGTTGATGTGCTCCAAGGGATCTCATTTGTCGTCGTAGGTCGCCATCAGTGGTATCCTAAAGTTGTCAGGTAGCTATGCGCGGCGATGGTGGGAGAGAAGGGGCTTTCCTTCCTTGGGTTCAAAGTAGGCTCGCCATTCCTGGTCCCGCCCATCTTCCGAATCACCCTTCTCAGTTCCTCAATCTGAGCAAGAACTGGGGCATCGATGATCGAGACCTCTTGCCCATTGGAGACTAGGACTTCTCGGGCATTGACGACTAGAGGTTGCCCATGGTGGTCTCATTGGCCTTCCCTTTGAGCATTTAGACTGTCATGCAAGTCGTCATGGCCCTCCATGTTCTAACCTGGGGCGTCACCTCGCCAGTTATTGAGATGTTCGTGCAGGTAAGGCTTATTCCTGAGTCTCACTCTTTCTCTAAGGTGTGTGAAGATGCCTATTGATGACGTTTTTTGTCAACTAAAAACAAGAGCAAGAAAGAAAATGTATAGTTTAGCAAGAAAAGAAGAACAGAGATTTTTACGTGGTTTAGTCATTAAAATCTGCCTACGTCCACAAGTCACTTTTTATTAAGATGTTTCATAAAGCTTTTTTAGAGCAATTTCACATGGCCTTTTTCAGTACCAAATAGTGTGTGAGTACAAATGATTAAACCCAGATTATTTGTAGACATGGTTACAAGAATTCCCCCTTAATCTTAGGGATATTCCGATATACATATAAGGTTAGAATTTGAAATACCAATCGGTTAATTAAAATACAATCAATTGCATTAATTGTGGATAAATATCCCTAAAATATAGGGTTGATTACACAGTTTGAATTAAATCCCCATGATTATAGGGATTTCCTAACAGCAACTCCGCGTATTGATTTAACGCGTCTTCGAGCTTGAACGCTGCTTTAGCGCGCTTTTGAGATTATATGTAGTTTCGAGCTCATCGTTCCAGTTGTCGCTACCTCCTTACTTGATTGGTCTTTCAAACTCATCTCTCGGAGGAGACTCTTGTTGCCTTCGAGCCTGCAACTCATGCTCGAATGCAAATGATATGGCTCTTTGGAATTTCATGTTTATTTGTATAAGTATAATGTTAGTACTTATTAAATTTGAGCTTACACCTTACGAGCCTACATTTCGAGAGTGTTTATTTATTTTCAAAATTTGGGTGTAACAATGCTGCTAATGTGAGCGCTACTGGCGTCTTCCTCTTGCCTATGTGGCCGGCTATGGATGTTGGGAATAGTTCCCTTAAAGCAATTGTAGTTGAAAAATGTTTTAAATGAAATAAATAATTGAATTAAATTATTATATATATATAGACTATGTTCGATATTATATTGATAATATTAAGTAAATATCATAAAATTCCAAAGTTTATCTATGTGGTCTTAATCTCATATTGGTATGAGAGGATCGAGATTAAGATAATAAACTTAAAACAGTTCACAGTAAAATAAAGTTATGGAATATTTAGATTAATTACTGCTAGTACGGTTCGCTAGTATTATGAATACAAGTGACCTAGATTCGAGTCACTAGTGTAGTAGGATACTTTAGTGGAGGTACTTTATATATAGTGATATATAGAACTAGACCAGATGTGATTTGTTAATACTTGTTTAAACATCGTTTCATAATATTAATCAAACACATCAAACGATGATCATATACACGATGATCTTAATCCTGAAGTTGATATGAACTCCTATATATGTCATCTGATCCTTTGATTCATGCAGTAAGGTTTGTCAGAATGATTAGGCTAAGAACAATTGTTTTGGGGACTCAATGATATATATGGTTGGGGACGCAGTTTAACAGATATGAAATCTATACCTTCTTATAGATTGAATAATTGTTCCCCATTGGGGTGACTTTTGGAATTAAAAATGTTATGAGCGCTCACGTCGCAAACTTGTTGTGACACAACCTTTACTAGTAAAGTCAATGGTACTCTAGGAACAAGATATCGCTAAAAGGGTAAAACGGTAATTTTATTCCCTTTTAATTATGGACCATCAATAGAGGATTAACGTTGTATGAAATGATTATATCAACAAACACTTTATTCTTAAATAAAGTACTCAGTAAATATATGTCTATAATTATCAAGAGTTCAATCTCATATTTATAGTGGAGTAATCATGATATTAATAAATATGATTATTTAATCAAAGAACTTTGATTAATAATCTACTAATTATTGGAGCTAGATATTATAGATCCATAGGTCCCCAGGGTGGCTCTATCAACACAATATCAAGGTAAGAGTTGATATAAGGGTAAAACTGTAATTTAGAAATTTGAGAAGAATTTTATTCTTCAGGTCAAGTATGCAATTATATGATAATTGAGGTTGAATAATTAATTTAGAATTAATTATTAATTTTCGAAAATATATTTATTAATTTAAATATATAATTTTTTAAATTCATATATATAAATATATAAATTAATTTTTAAAATTAATTATTTTATTTGAGTGGGAGAAAATAAAATTGGTAAGTGAAAAATAGTTTTTGGTTTATTGAATTTGAATTTTGAATTTAAAATTTAAATTTTGAAATATGGTTGTCATTTTTTTCTTAAAAGGATAAATACCTTATTTTGTGGGAGATTGATTTTAGTTAAATAAAAGGAATTTACTCATTTGGTACCATGTGTTTTCGCGAAGTATCGTTTTGGCACCCTCTTTTTTCAATAATGTTCATATGGCACCATGTATTTTAAAACTATACATATTTGATACCATAAATTCATATTTTAATAAATAAAATTTTGTCAATATGATCAAACTGTCATAAGTTATATGTAATTAAATTTAAATTTGAAATTCATATAATTGGGAGCAGTTTGATTGAATTAGTAAAATTTTATTAATTAAATTTAAATTTAGGATAAAAAATATATACGATTTCAAAATACAGGATATCAAATGAACATTATTGTAAACACAGGGTACCAAAATTGTAATGCCCCAAAATCCCTAATGCAGTTTAATGGTTGGATTAGTAGGCCGGGAGGGCCATAACTTATGTATTATGCCATTAAATTATTATATGCATGTTTATGTGAATTATATTATAATATGATGTTAAATGCATGCATGTGGGTCCACATTTCATCATAGGGGTATTTTGGTAATTTGGCCCGTTGAGGGGATAATTGTATATTTGTGTGCATGTTGATGAATCATTGTAAAGACCACATTATAATGTGGATTTGTTCGAGCTATTCAGCATGAGACGATCTTTGAGTACAAATTAGCGGTTTGGTCATAACGGGATTAAGTTCGAGGCTCGGGGTGAGTCTCGGGGTAATTTGGTGATTAGAGCATTGCCGGGAATTAAAGGGTAACGAGATATGAATTATTGGTATTTGAGAATATCGAGAATAGCGGAAATTGGAGGGTGTTAATTATGATTAACGAAATAGGTGGGAAAGGACAGTTTTACTCTTGGGAGCCTTTAGAAAACTTTATTTTACCTAGGGGCAAAAAGGTATTTTCACCATATGATATATTTAAGCCATTGAAGGTTGTGGAACCTTGGCCAAAACAGAGCATAAACTCATCTCTCACGTACCTCCTTTTCTCTCCTTTTTCTTTTGGATTTTTGGAGCTTTTCTTGAGGATTCAAGCTAGGGAAGTGGATCTTGAGGGCTTAGGATTGTGTTCCACCATTGAAGAGGATCCTAAACTGAGCTTGAGGTAAGTTTCTAGCCATTGAAACTCTAGCTTTGCTCTGTTTTTGTTTTAAAATTCTGCTTGATTTTCTAGATTGGTTAAATGGAATTGATGGGAGTTTTTGGCTAGGGTTACTTGGGTTGTGATGCCTAGGACATGTGTAGATGGTTTTTGGGTTCATTTGGGACTTAGAATGAGGTTTGGAAGCTTTTGGTTCAGGTTGGAAATGGTGGAGTCGAAGGGGGAAAGTTTCAGGGCAATTCTGGCTGAGTGTACCGCTACAGCGCCCACTGGGAGTCTTCTCTGTCTTGGGCGCTGGGGCGCTAGGGGGGTAGCGCTACAGCACTACCCTGCTCCTTCAGATTCCTGTTTTGGGTGTTTTTAAGGGTTTTTGGCTCAGGGTTTCAATTCCTAAGGCTCGGGATCGAATCTACTCACCGTTTGGGTACAATTCGGGGTCCCGGGAGTAAGGTTTAGGTCAAGACCCTTTTATTGTTGATTTTCATTAATGGAAGTTATAATTGGTTATGACTAGGTAATCGCTAAAGAATTAAAAGGTCGATCATTCTCAAGGGTCGTTCTTTTACTATTTCTCGCTCAAACCAGAGGTAAGAAAATTGCACCTATATGTGACATGCATGGTTATTATTGAGGCACGTTGAGTGTTTAAATGTGGACATTGATTGCATATCAAATGCTTAGCAAATATTGCTTACTTGTGAATGGCACTGACTTATTAGTCAGAATCGGCAATGGTGTCAGAACTGACTGTGAAGCTGTGACTTACTAGTCAAGTTCGACAGTAGTACTGAACATTGGTCGTATGTTATTGACCTATGAGTCAGGAGCAGCATAAGTATCATGAACGCAGAGCTGAAAAGATTAGATCTAATCGAAAACAGCATTAAATGACTCATCATGAACATTAATGCCGGACCGACCCCAAGTTCGATGAAAACTAAAAGCACTTGTCTAGTTCCATGACTAGTCACTTAGAGCCAGAAGGCCCAGGTGACTCCATTGTCACATGGCTAAGGGTACGAAACCCAAACTAGTGACTCCATGGTCACTCATTTGGTTTACATTAGCGACTCGCTCATCAGTCACTCATCCAGTTTAAGCTAAGACTCGGTCACTTATTTGTAAAGGGTGCGGAACCCACATTAGTGACTTACAACTTCAGTCACTCATTTGTTTGGGGCTATAAGCTCTGGATGATTATCATGATCATCATTTGATATTATATACATGCAGTATTGGGTTTTCTTGCTGGGCTTTGGCTCATGCTATGTGGTGCAGGCAAAGGGAAAGAAAAGCTCACCCGGCCTTGAGTGCAGGGCTTAGGTGGTGATGTGTACATATGCGGCCGCTTGACCACCACGACCAAGGAGTTCTCAAAGGGACTAGGGGTTAAGCCTATTTTTGCCGCTTAGGTCGGCGGGTTGTAAATTTTACACTGTAATGACCATTTTGGATTGTATATAACTTGTAAACATTTTTATGGACCCATGAACAGTTTTATGTTTTAAATCAAATATATCCTTTCCTTTTGATTTTTTTTCCACCTTAACCTATTAATAACACCTAGATGCACGTTTATAACCAAAGAACTCGATTAGCGATTTAAGCACGGTTCAAAGTTCACAATAACTGTCTTGGAGTAACCTGGGCGTTACAAAAACGATACTTTATATAAACACAGGGTACCAAACGGTTACCTACCCTTAAATAAATAAATAAAAGAAGAATGCAATATTCCTGAAAAGGGAAATAGTAGTTCATGCATGACATAGTCCAAGGATTGTGCCATGCATGTACTACTACACTGATATTGTATCAGTGTTGTTTTTATTTTATTTATTTAATTAATTAATAATTTGAAAATAGTCTTTTTTCAAATTTGGTAAGTTAGATATTTACCTAAATAAATTCCTATCATCATTATGATATTATTATTATATTACTATTATTATTATTAGGAATAAAAAGGTAATAGAATAATCTCTATATATATATATGATATAGAATAATAATAAGAAAATACACAACAGATATACAACACATATCAGATACAATACAAAAGAATAGTTCTTAGAATTTTTTGTCACACAAAAAGTTTATCATCTTCTTCTTTATTCAAACAATTCTCAGAATTTTTTGTCAAACAAAAAGTTGATCATCTTCTTCTTTATTCTAACCATTCTCAGACCATTCTCTTTAGCTAGACCACACCTAGGTGCCATGATCAGCGAGGGGATGGGCTACCTTGGGTGGTAGGTGAGAAGATCTTACTCTGAGGCTCACACTCTCAATGAAAGCACCAAAATATTGACTCTTTTTTTCATCAAATCACATGGAGTGATAAATGAAGAGTCGTTTGTGTGTAATACCTCAGAGCATAACCTTATTGATGAACATTGAGCTAAAGAAAAGACAAGTAAATGCAACAATAAATGAATGAGACAGAGATTTATAGTGTTTCAGCCCAAAAAAGATTACCTACATCCACTTTAGTCAGTATTATTTATGAACTTTGAACCTTCAGGAGCAAGTTGAGTTTGATCTTGCTCTTGGGGTAGTTACAAAGATGGAGAGTAGAAGCTCTCTCTGAATATTAATAGTTACTGACTTGTTTTTTTTCTTGGATTTTCTTGTGCTTTCTCTTTTTCAATCCTCTTGTTGTTTAACGCCCGAAATGTGACAACCACTAAGCAGTAGTTGTAGTAAAATTGGGCGGTCAATCCACAAGGAGGTAACCTAAAACCAAAAGATTAGTAGAAAATAACACAAAAAGTTAGTAACATGTAATAAATAAAAATAGAAATGAAAAGAGATTTGAGATTTTGGTGTTGTCTTTTTGATGAAATGATAAAATGAGACAAGTGAAATAAAAGTAGGGTGTAATCAAGAGTTTGAGAAATAGAAAGGTTTCAAGAATCATCCATATGCTTGTTTGATTACTTAGTTACTTGATTTACAAAAATACACAAGTAAATAGTTCACATCCCAACATTTACTTGGAAAATCTAACATTAAAGTCAATATTCTTTTCTAACAAAAGTCCATTTGATTTATAAAGTTCTTTACTTTAAGAGCACAATGTTAATCTTATGAAAAATCTAAAAATGACAAAATACCTAAGGGCAATAATGCCCTAGAAGATTAGACATAAAGTTATGTATCAATATTATTGTTACTAATTAGAAGCACATAGAAAGAGCATGACTAATCCTATATACTATTAGCACAAGTAAATAGAGATGAGGATGAAAGAACATAAATAACTCAAATACATTATATTAAGAACATAGTAAATCAAAGTAGCAAAATAACATCACTAGCATATGGAATTATCCCTAACCTTCCTAGGAAGATTAGGCCATTATGCTCATGATTCTCACAAAATTCTAAGAAGAAAATATGAGAAGAAAGTGTGTAGAAATTTTGCTATAGTTTCTTTACTCTCAAAATTACATATCCATGTGAAAGAAAGAGTCCCTATTTATAGAGGGAGAAAAAGACTAAAAAGAAATTTAATCAATAATTGGGGTTTACAAAATAAATCTGAAATATTAATAATAAAATATGATTTTCAAAAATCAAATCTTATTATTAATATTAACCTAGCTATTTTGGTGAATGGTCATTTTGGCCTTTCTCTAAAACACCACAAAATGTGAGCTTTAAAGCTCAAAATGGAAGGTTCAAGGCCCAAAATGCAAAAGGGAATGGGCTGGTGGCAGGTTGAAACTTTGACACAACTGCAGCCAATGGGAGCGCGCCATGTGGCGCGGCTGGTTGGGAGAGGAGAAGGGCAGGAGTGGGTCAGGGGGAGCTAGGCCAGGTCTCGGGCTACTAGAGAAGGCTGGGCGTGGACTGGGCTTCTCCTGGGCTCACACATGGGCCTGACATCTCAAATGTAGAGTTGCATAAAATCCAGCCCAACACAAATAGAGCCTACTGTGCTTTTTACTGCACACACTTCAGCTGCTACAAATGTGAGTTACGGGCTTGTGAACAAGGTAGACCCATTATGCAGAGACAAAAAAATCTATTAAATTTAAAGTTTTTAGTAAAAGAAAAATCTAAACAAATACTAGGAGCTTCAAACAAATAATCTAAATATTTGCTAATTTTTTTCTTTTATTTTTTCAGATTTAATTCTTTCTTTCTCTTTCGTTTTGCTAGTGCCCAAAATACTAATTAATTCCTACAAAATAATAATAAATTAAATCTTGATCAAATATTTTCATCCATAAAATATATCATATTGATTCAATGAAAATAATAATAAAAAACTTAATTTATTTTGACATTTGAGATCAATAAAGGTTCATTTTTGGGCACTAATCACCTGTTATAGTGAAGGTTGTTGTAACATTCCAAATTTGTTAATCAGGCTTAGTGTCTTGATTAGTGTGCCAGGAGGGCATAAATGGATATTATGTGCATGTTTATGATTATATGTGTGATTACATGAGTTATATTATGATATGATTGTTTATGCATGTTTAAGTGTATTAAATATGCATGTGAGCTCGTTTCTTATTAGAAGGGAATTTTCATAATTTTGACCCGTTGAGGGTATATTTGTAAATATATATGTGATTTTTTTTTAGTCCACATTATTATGTGGATATATTTGGGTTACTCGGCATGAGACAATCCTAGTGAGCAAGTTAGCAGAAATGTCAAAACGGGATTAAATATATTACCGGGATTTATTAGGTAATGAGAATTATTTGGTGATTATTTTGGAATATTAGAATTAATTGGGGCATTAAAGTGATATTTGAGATTAGTGGGAATCTCAAGAAAAAACCAAAATTCCCTTGGTTTGGTTAAAGGGGCATTGGCTTGAGTGAGGGCAAAAAGGTATTTTGGCTATTAGGCTGAGTCAAATGAATCAAGTGATGAACACTCTAGGACTTACACGTTATTCTCTTATCTCTCTCCTTTGGAATTATCTTGAAACCTTAAAAGCAAGTCAAGGCTTGGAAGTTTGGAAGCCAAGATCAAGCTCTAGCACTTTGAGGATTTTAGGAAGATTTTTGGGCACAAGGAGAAGGCGTAGTTGTAGCTAGGAGTCTTCTATGGTCAAGGGAAATTCGAAATCCATCTTAGAGGTAACCTTTCTTATTTGTTCTTGATGTGTTCTTGGTGTTCATAAGAAAAGATTGGGTTTTGATTTTCAAATTCATATTTGGTGCCCTTAGGGTGGTTTAAAGGTTGAATTGATGATGGAAAATGGTTTACAAACTGATTTTGATACTTGTTAATGCTGAGAAATTATGTTTTAAAGTTGGAATTTCATAATTTGAAGCTTAAGTTGAGTTTGAAACTCAACAATGGCAGGCTATGTTCAGCTGGGTTTTAAGTATGTTTGTGTGGTCTAATAAGGTTGGGTTCTATTCATCTAAGTTGTATGAGGAGTTTTGAAAAAATCTGGTATGGAAACTTGGTATGATGACTCTTGGGGGTCTTGGGTCAATTTTTGATGAGTTTAGGTCAAAATAATTGCAGAATATGAAACTCAAAATTTTGGGTTCGCGTTGTAGCACCCTTGCCCTGGGTTTGGGCGCCTCTGCGCTAAGCAAGGGAGGGCTTGGGGGCTCTCTGACTTGCCTAGGCGCCCCTGCGCTATGCAGGGGAGTTCCCGCGAACTCTCTGACTGGTTTGGGTGTTGGGGGAGAGTGAGATAACACCACCACAAAAAATAGAATCTGCACAAAATTTGGATTGACAGAGACTTAAAAAGATTGAGAAAGAACTTGCAAACCCAAGTAGATCAATGGAGTTCTTCAATATTTGATGAAGCTTTAAAACCCTAGGATAGAATCTGCACAAAATTTGGACCCAAATTTGCATTTTATAAGTGCCTACAATTTGAAACTCAAATTCACATCTTCACTATGTGAATTATACTAAGTGTTTATGTAACAACCCAAATTTACTAATAAGGCTTAAGGGCCTTGATTAGTGTGCCAGGAGGGCATAACTGGATTATATGTGATTTAAATGATTAAAAGCATGTTTATGTGACTACTTGGATATCTGTGATGCATGACTATGTGTATTAGTATGCATGTAGGCCCTGATTAGGTTAGAAGGGCATAAATGTAAATATTTGTGATAAATTGTTGAGACCGCATTATTATGTGGATATATTTGCAGCTTGTGACTCGAGGCGATCCTAGTAAGCGGTTAAGCGAAAAAGTCACGGCGGGGATTTTTACCCGGCTCGGGGTGAGCCTGGGGGTATTTCTGGGAATTTAGGAAGTATATTGGATTCTATTTGATATTGAGGAATATAATTGATTATTATTTAGGTGACGGGATGTAAGCGGTAAATATTAGAGATACTCGAGGAATTAGCGGGAATTGGGAGTAATGACTAAAATGCCCTTAGGATGTTTAAAAGCTTAGTTTTAATTGGGAGGGCAGTTTGGTCTTTTGGTGTTTAAAATTAGATAATTGTTTTTTTTTTTTTTTGGCTTTATTGCCTTAGTGGAATATGTAGAAAGTTTTGGAAGTCTGAAGAAAAAAAAAGAAGAAGGAAAAGGAAAGAAGGAAAAAGCAGGAAACTATTCTCTCTCTCGATTTGAGGTTTCTTCACCAATTTTTTTGGAATTTAGAGCTAAGATTCAGAGAAGGCTTAGGCTAAGGCTCAACACTAGGGTCCTTGATTTGGCTTGAGGAATAGGCAGAGGTTATTAATCCATTTGAGGTAAGGTTTTGAGGTTATTATTCAGTTTCTAGTTTTTGGTGTTGAACTGGTTTTCTAAGCTGAGTTTCTGTGGGAATTCTAGGGAATTAAGCTTAAGGATTTGGGGAGGTTAAGGCTAAGGAAGTGTGGAAGATAACCTAGGTTGAATTCATCCATCAAAGGTAAGAATTTCTAGCCTTAAGTTCTGAAGTTTCTGCTATGTTCTGCTGAGTTTTGAGCTTTAAGCTCAACCATGGTGATTTCTTTATTTTGAGGTGCATGTGATTGAATTTCATATGGTTAGGATTTTTGGGGTGAGTTGGAGATGTTGGTAAGCTTGCTTTGGGGTATGGTTGATGTTTGGTTGAGTTTTGGCTCGGGGAAGTTCGAAGGGGAAAACCTGAGTCTTGGCTGTGTTGTGACTAGCGCTGTAGCGCTAGCCTTAGGGCACTACAACGCTAGGCTTGGGTGTCTGGGTGCCTATTGGCTCTGTTTGTAGCGCTATAGCGCCCTCTTTATGGTGCTGTAGCGCTACCTTATTTCCAGAATGGGGTTTTGGGTTATTTCTTAGGGTTTTTGTCCGGGGTCTCGGGGTTTGATTCCACCACCCCGTTTGTTGGAATTAGGGCTTCCCGTGGGCTCGAGATTGGTCCCGAGGCTAGGTTTTGGAATTGAAGTTTGGAGTTGGTTCTAACTTGTGACCATGACTAGGTGTAAGCTAGGGCTCGGAAAGGATCGTGCTTGAGGGGTTGTCATTATTGATCAAAGCTACCGGAATCCAAAGGTAAGAAAACTGCACCCGGTTATGAGATTGTGTTGGGACTAAGAGCTTCCTATATCTATATGATGTCATAGATTGTATTATGCCATGGGACATGTGATAAACAGCCTAAGAGTGCCATAAATAATATTTGCGTACAGGGCGCGGCTCGACCACTGGTAGCTGAGGACAGCTTGATATTCACTGAGCTCGGTTTAAGCGAGCCGGAGTTAGTGGGATAAATAGAGGGTGCGGCCTAAGGGCGTTGACCCTAGTTATCATATGTGAATTGGTTACTAGTATGAAATGATGAACTTGGTATGCTGAATACTTAATTAATGTGAATATTTGGAATGTTGAGTATATGATTATACTGTATGAGTTATCTGGTTGTTTGTTTGATGATTATCTTCTGTTATTGTGTTTTCTTGCTGGGCCTTGGCTCACGGGTGCTACGTGGTGCATGTAAAGGGAAGGGAAAAGTGGACCAGTCATGAGATGGAGAGCTTTGAGGCTGAATGTACATAGTCAGCTGATTGGCCGCCACGGCCAAGAAGCAGTACAGGATGGGAAAAGCTTAAATGTCTGTTTTTCCCTTAGAGTGGCTACTACTTGTACTTTTAACCTGAAATTTTGTAAACTGTCTTTCAACGCTATTACTTTTAGGATCCCATGTAAAAATGTTTGATTATCATAAATGTAGCTTTTGTGGCCAAAATCTTTTAACCCTAGTTCAACTATAGTTTTAGTAACATATTTCTAACTAAATGACTTGATTAGCAAGTTTTGCACCTTTATAAACACACAATGTAACGGTCTTGGCTATCCAGGGCATTATAGTTTATACCATGCTTGTATTTTGACACTTTATCGTTTGTATTTAACCAATCATAACAATCCCCCACTTTGTTAAATACAAGCCACATTCTCTAGCTTAAACAGTTTTGGCACATAAAATAAAGTGTCTTTCGATTTGAACTTTATCTTAGTGAAAATACCACAAAGCATTATCGAAATCATTTGTAGCTTAAAGCTTGAACCAAGTATTCCATATGATAACACCGGTGTTACCTCACACACCTCCACCACATCTTTTATTTTCCTACTTTCTCTCTTAGCACTATCATGGCCATGTGATCATCTCTTCATGGACTTTCCGGGGAGAAATTCCAACTCCCATGAGAGGCGGCACCACCTCTAAGTCTACATAGGTGAAGTTCTTACAACATCTTTACTATCCTTATAGATGCTTGTTACACTCAACTAAACTTCATTGAAAGCCCTAGGCTTAACCCTAACTCGGTAGCAACAAACACTAACCATCTCGGATGGAACTCATCATAAATTTTATTATTGAAACTATTACTTATCAATGACTTGTTCTTACTCTTTGAACTCTTTCCCTTGATTTTTACAAGTTAAGAGTTGGGTTTCCATTATTGGTGAATCTATTCTTCTAAGAGTTTCAATCCCATCCCTTTTGAAGTAGAACTTGCTAACCTTCTCACAAGAGGTTTTGTAAATGGATCTGTTAAGTTCTCACTTGTTTTAACATATGAGATCAATATGATTCCTCCTTGAATAAATTGTCTCACATATTCATGTCTTAGACTAACGTGTCTAGACTTACCATTATACACACTATTATATGCTCTAGCAAGTGCAGATTGGCTATCACAATGTATTGAAATTGTTGATACCATATTCGTGGTTAAATGAATATCCATCATGAGATTCCTAAGCCACTTGGCCTCTTTGTCGGTTGTCGCTAAAGCTATGAACTATGCTTCCATGGCTGAGTGTGATATACACGTTTGCTTCTTGGAGCCCCATGAGATTGCACCTCCTCCAAGAGTAAACACCCAATCGGTGGTGGAGAGATTATCTCCAATTCCCGATATCCAATTAGCATCGAAATATCCTTCAAGTATCTTTGGAAAGTTTGTATAGTGAAGACTATACTCTTTGCTACCCTTAAGATAACCAAGTATTCTCTCAATGGCCTTCCAACGCTTGATACTTGGATTGCTAGTAAACCTACTAAGTTTACTAACCACATAAGCAATATCCGCTCTTGTGCAATGAGCGGCGTACATTAGTCTACCTATTGCACTTGCATATTCCAATTGATTCACTGCTCTTCCTTCATTCTTTTCAAACTTCATGTTTGAATCAAAAGGTGTATGTGCCTCTTTGATTTTGAGATGACTGAATTTGTCGAGCGCTTTCTCAACATAGTGGGTTTGACTCAACACAAAACGCCCACTATTCCTTCTAACTCTGATACCTAGAATGGTATCCACATTTCCAAGGTCTTTCATTTTAAAGTTAGAAGATAGAAACTTCTTCGTTTCTATTATTCCTTTCATGTCATTACTCAAAATCAACATACATCTACATATAGACACATAAGTATGACTAAGTCACCACAAGTCTTATAGTATAAGCACTTGTCCGCATTGTTATGTCTAAATCCATTAGAAACAATGACTTTATCAAACTTCTCATGCTATTTTTTTAGAGCTTGTTTCAAGCCATATAATGACTTGACAAGTCTACACACTTTATGTTCATTTCCTTGAAGAACAAAACCTTCTGGTTGTTCCATATAGACCTCATCCTCGATTTCCCCACCTAGGAATGTTATTTTGACATCCATTTGGTGAACATAAATGTTATATATAGATGATAAGGCAAACAACAACCTTATAAAAGTAGTTCTTGCTACCGATGCATATGTGTCAAAGTAATCTATTCCCTCTCTTTGTTTGAAACCTTTGGCTACTGGCCAGCCTTGAAGGTTTGTATGGTGCCGTCGATATGGTATTTCTTTCTAAATACCAATTTTCACCCAATTGGTTTGGACCCCTTTGGAAGGTCAACCAATTCCCAAGTGTGGTTTGACATAATTGAATCCATTTCATCATTAATTCTCTCCTTCCAAAAAGCGGAGTCCCTTGAGGACATTGCTTCCTTGAAGGTTTTGGGATCATCTTCTATTTGAAGTACTATTGGATGTTTCCAAGTAACTTCCTAATTATCACCTTCAACAAGGTATAGTGTCTATATTGGAGAACACTTCTCATTTGATCCCAAATCATTGAGCTTTTGGCTCCTTCTAGGAAATTGAGGTTGCTCACCAACTATTCTAGGAGTCTCCTCTTGAGGCTTTCTAGTTTGAGTTGGTTCCAACTTATATTCATCGCATGACATGTTCTCAAAGAACTCAACCTCTCTAGATTAAATTATTACATTAGAATCCAAGTCTAATAATCTATAAGCTTTACTATTTCGGGCACAACCCACAAATGCACATCTTATAGCTCTTGGACCCAACTTGGTCCTTTTTGGATAGGTGACACCCCCAAACTTTAAGATAACCAATGTTTGGTTTCTTTCCTTTCCATAACTCATATGGAGATATATTATTTTTCTTTATGGAAATATAATTCAAAATATGACAATCGGATAACAAGGCTTCACCCCCACAAACTAAAATTCAGTTCCAATTGTAATAGCATAGCATTAATCATCTCAATAAATGTTATATTCTTTCTTTCCACTATAGCATTTTGTTGTGGAGTATAAGGGGTTGTGTAACATCCCAAATTCCCTAATATGGCTTAGTGCCTGGATTAGGGGGCCGGGAGGAAATAACTGTGTTAATTATGTGTTAATATAGTATGAGCATGTTATCATGTGAATTATATTATAATATAATTATGCTTGCATGTTTGTTATTTGGAGAGTGAATTTTGGGAGTTTTGATAAATTGTAAACTAGTAATTAGACAGGTGTTGTAGCTAGGAAGAAGTTATATTGATTTTGGGGATTTAATTGAAAGATTGGGGTATAATTGGATTGTTTCTAGTTGGGTTCGGCTAAGGCAAAACCCAAAAATTCTGGGTTCGAAGGGCTGGGTCGCGGCTTTGTTCTTGGTGTGTCGCGGCCCTCTAGAGCAAATAAGAACCAGGTTGGGCTCTGTGGCTGTAATGCCCTGGATAACCAAGACCATTACACTATGTATTTGAAATAGTGAAAGACTTGCTAATTAAGTCATTTGATTAAAAATGTGAATCTGACAACACAAACCGATTAAGTTTAAAAGATTTTGGTTATAAATGAATAATTTTCATTAAAACAAATATTTGGTACATGGGATCCCAAATCAAGGTTTAAATAACGTAATTACAGAATTTCCAAAACAAATAAATAACTAAGCCACTCTAATGGCAAAATACACGTTTTAGGTTCCCGTCCCTGTACAATCCTCCAACCGTGGCAGCCGAGCAGCTGACAATGTACACCTTGCCCCCAGAGTTCTCCAACTCATGGTCAACTCATCTTTCCTTGCCTTTACCTGCACCACGTAGCACCTGTGAGCCGAGGCCCAGCAAGAAAACACAATATCATTGCATAATCAGTATTAACAACTAAGTAACTCACAGTGCATAATCAAATGATTTACAAGACATTAATCAATTACCCAGCAAGCCATAGCATTCATTCAATGCAGCACATCAGACAATAACCAATGATCTAGTTCCAGATACTCAGCACATCATACACAACAATTAACAATAGAATACATGTCAAGAAACAACTAGGGTTATCGCCCGTAGGCCGCACCCTCTATTTAATCCACTATCTATGGCTCGCTTAGGCCAAGCCCAGTGTTATACCCACTGACTCTGGCCAGCTTAACCGAGCTCAGTGATTATTAAGCTGTCCTCAGCTACCAGTGGCCGAGCCACGCCTTGTGCACAAGTATTGATTTCGGCACCCTTAGGCCGTTTATCACATGTCCCAGTGGCATAATACCACCTCATGAAATTCATACAATTATATGGAACTCTTAGTCCCAACATATTCACATGGTTTATCACAATCATACAACAATGCATACAAATATAGGGAACACTTAGTCCCATCCTATCTACATATACAGGTGCAGTTTTCTTACCTTTAATTCCAAGTACTTTAGTTAGGAAAGACAACCCTCGAGCATGATCCTGCCCCGAGCCCAAGCGTACACCTAGTCACAACCATGATAAAGTATTCCATCAATAATTGTATAAGGATTTCTGGATGGAGTTCTAGCCTCCGGGACACTGAATTCCACCAAACACGGTAGTGGGATCGATCCCGAGCACCCTAGGTTAAGTTTCCATGCTTTAAAACACAAATATCCTTAAGGGTTGTGGCTCAAGCCTCCCCATTCCACGGCATGGCCCCAAACAGAGGCTCAATCTCGCCCAGAAATAGACACGGGCCGCGACCCTACATGCCCCATGTCGCAGCCCGCCCTCATTCTCCAGCGTCCATCAGCTTCAAAGGGTCGCGGCTCACCAAGGACTATGCCGTGGCCCGACCCCTTCGAACCCAGAAAAACCACCATTTTCATCCATCATATCTCAACCAAACTACCCCAAAATCATCCAAGTAACATATTTCAACTATCCTAAACATCCTAACATGTTTTCAACAACATAACCCAATAGAAACCTAGTCTTGAAACTCATCAAAACAACATTTCAAACTTTGAACCCACAAGCTCTAGAACACTCAAACCAGTCAAAGAAAACATAGAATTTAATGACCAAGAACATAATTGAAGCTTACCTCAACTCCTGGTTGATTCCCTTAGCTATCACTGAGCTAACCCCAAATCCTTAGCCTCAAATTGATCTTCAAAATCAAGACCCAAAAATCCTTAGAACCCAGCAAAGACCACAAAATTCTGCTAGCTAAACTAAAATTAAATGCTTACCTAAATTCCCTTTTGAACCTCTAGATTGCCACTGAAATATCCCTCAAGATTCCAGCTCAAATCCCTGAATTTCCAGCCATAAATCCTTTGGTTTCACCGATTTCCTTGAGAGAAAGGGAGAGAGAGGGAGAATGGTCAGTTTAGGATATCTTCTACTGTCTTCCTTCCTTTGTTTTATCCATCCTTAGTTACTTAAGTCAATCCCAAGACTCGAGGTACCGAAAACGTCCCCGAGGGCAAAATGGTAAAATTACCTAGTATTCCCACCTAGGCTTCCTAACCTCAAATATATCTCAAATTATTTATTTCCATAACTCGATAACCCAAATAACTGTCTAATATCCCAAATACTCCTTGACTCACCCCAAGTCGAGTATCGGGTCCCGTTGTGACTTTCTCGCTACTTGCTCCCTAGGATCGCCTCATGCCGAAGGCTGTAAACACATATATCCACATAATAATGTGGTCTCAGCAGTTTATCACAAATAATCTCGTTTATGCCCTAACGGGCCAAAATTAAAATTATGCCCTTACCAGCCAAACAGGGCCCGGATGCTTATCCAATACTCATAAACATGCATTCTCTCACCATTAATTCACATAACCTCCAATTATGCCCTCCCGACACACTAATCAAGACCCTTAAGCCTTATTAGTAATTTTGGGTCGTTACAGTGGCAAGGGCGGGTCGCGGCGCCACAATGTCTAGGCCACGGTGCGTGTCTGATGGCTGGGAGGCAGAGCCTCTGATTAGAGGCGGGTCGCGGCATGGGAGTATGGGGCCGCGGTTCTTAAGTGGATTTTTGGCCCCAAGAAGGTTTTGAGTGCGGGAACTCAACCTTTTGTGCTCAGGATCGATTCTACTTCCGTGTTGAGTGGAATTCGATGTCCCGAAGGCTAGGACTCAGTCTGAAAGCCTTTAGTCATTCATTGTTGGTGGAATTCCTTATTATGGTTGTGACTAGGTCAACGCTAAGGGCTCGCATCAGGGATCGTACTCAAGGGTCGTCGTTAGTAACTTGCATTTGGACCGAAGGTAAGAAAATTGCACCCAGTATGTGAATGTGTGATTAGGGCTTGGCCCGATGGTTAAATATAGATATGATTAAGGCTTTGGCCCTGTTAATGAGCATGATTATAATTATGTTTGTGAATATTTGGTTAAGCACACTAGAATGCACATGATTATGATTATGCCTATGTATGTTGTTTGAGTGTATGATAATACATTGTATCTGTATGTATGTATGATAAATGGGATATGTGATTGTCTGTTGTGACTAGAGAGCTCGATTTATAAACCAGAGGATTATTAGGATATTAGTTAGAGATCGACTTATTAGTCGAGGGCATATTGGATTTTGAGAGACTCGTCTTATAAGCTGAAGGTCGTAAAGCTTTGACTTATAAGTCGGGGGCTTGTGAGGCTCAGCTTATGAGTCGAGGATTGGTTGGACTCGACTTATGAGCTGAGATTGGCATTATGCATGTGGAGTGCAGGCCACCATGGCTGGGCCATCTTGGGGGTGCACCAAGCACCTGACTGGCTCGGATGCCAAATAAATGGAAAGAGAGTGCGACACGCACTTGACTGGCTCGGATGCTAAACGAATTAAAAGGAAGTGAAACACACACTTGTGCAACCCAATGGTTGCCAATTTGTATAATGTGTATGCCAGATTCAGTTATTACTGTTTGATAAATATATTACTCCGTGAATTGTTTAATATGTTTTCTTGCTGAGTCTTTTGGCTCACGGGTGCTCTGTGGTGCAGGTAAAGGTAAAGTGAAGCTTAACCAGCCATGATTCGGAGGGTGATAGCAGTGAGATGTACATATGCAGTCTGCTCGACCACCACGGTCGAGATACTTAAGGAAGCTATGGTTGAACCTGTTACACCCAGATTTTGAGACTAGAAGTTATGACCTCAAAAACTGGACTCATCAAGTGTGAGCTCGAAATATATGAAATACATTGTATGGTCCAGTTGTAAGATCTCCGAAGTAACATGACGATCTCGAAATGTGTAACCTAGGGATTCTTTCTAAGCTCGAAATGACATGATATCGAGATACATTCGTTATCGAGTGCCTTCGGATTGAGCAGCCTGAGCTTGGGAAACACATGCTCGAGCGTAATAGCCTCGACAGTATTTATCTGTTCTGAGCATGTCTTGGAGTAAGGTGGCAAGCTCGTAGAAAAACCATAAGTCTCGACAGCCACAGGGTCGATCGTTGATTTTGAAGACCCGATGAGTCATTTGGGACAACCCGTTATGTATGAACATATTTATTGTTGTATAATCCCAACATTTAAGGGATATTATTTAGTTTATTATCCGACCCCGGGTCTTCAGGGGACGTTTCCTTGTATATAGGAGATACAACATTTAATGTAATTATTTGAATTGATATACAAAATATCTTCCCGAAATATGTGGGAATGAACTTTGTAGCCTCTCTATAAATAGAGGAGGAATGACCACTTGTAGAGGACCGATTATCTGATATCTGGAGAGAAAATTCTGGGTAATTCATCCTTGAAGAATTTCCAGAAAACTCCAAATCTTAATAACACTGACTCGTGGACTAGGCAGATTTAGCTGCTGAACCACGTAAAAACCTTCTTGTTTCTCCTTACTATTCGTTTGCCCCATAGTTTACATTGTTTAATTGCTCTATGATTTAAGTTGACGAAAAACGGCGTCAACAATTTGGTGCTTTCATTGAGAGCATTAAGCAATACGTATCAGAGTCTAGTCAGTCAAAGAAGCCTCCCTGAATTAACTATGGCCGCAAATGATCCCAATATTCCTGAGGTGGAAATCCTAGAGGGAGTTAACTATCCGAGGCGCCCTGGGAAACAGCTGATGATAAATTCGGACCTAGATGAGAGGAGTGGATCCTCTGACTCTCGAGGACCACCTGCACCACCGGCCCCCAAGGACGAAAAGGACATGTATTACAACCCTGAGCGATATGTCCCTATTGTGGAGTTTGAAAACCGTCAGTTGCGAAAGCAATTGGCAGAGGCCAAGAAATGTAACGAGGAGCTGGCCAGATTGGCTGCTGAGGCACAGGCAGCTCAGCCCCTGCCTCCGCCTGAGGCCTAAGCTCCACCTCCACCACTGGCAGAACAACCTGCTCCCTCAAGGCCTCAGAGAAATACCCAGGTTGGAGCTCCTGTCAACTAAACTGCTAAGGTACCAGCCGAAACTGGGAATAACCGAGCCCCTGCAGCGGCCCGGACCCAAAATCCTGGTAACACGCAGAATGTTCCTGAACCGACACAAGAAAACTCAGGACCTTCTAGGCCCCATAATGGATGGCAGCCACCATCACCCATAAGGCACCCACCATCACCGATAAGATATCCCTCACTGCCTCAGAGAAACACACAACCGACTCAGGGTGATAGGGAAAGGCGAGTTGGGCGGAAACCTGGGAATGGAGAGACTGCTAGAGAACATAGAGGCGCCCAGCCTACAAGAAGCCAAATGTCTCGGTCTCACACAATTGAGACGAGACAACCAGAAAGGAACCCATCTCGAAACAATTGCGCAGCGAGCCTTACCAGCGAGGGCTCAGGAGACACCAGATCGATCAGTATGTATGACCGGGGATGCAGAAATACTGGGAGTCGAAGGGACCACCCAGACTTACGGGAACACCTGAACAAGAATCGGGGTAATAATAACCCCTCGAACCCAAACCTGAGGGATCACCTAAATGGACGCAAGGATCCCATGCGGAGGCACAAAGTTGGAATTGTGATCAATGACAACCAATTTCAGGTCAGGCCCCCCGTGGATCCAGTCCAAGAAAGGATTGATCAACTGGAAAGAGCGTTTAGGGTCTTACAAAATGAACGAGTTCGGGATCGGGACAAAGAGTTTGACGAGGAACTCGAACCCTTTGCCCCCCATATTTCCAGCACTCCATTTCCTCAAGGGTTTTAGATTCCTCATGTCCCACCGTTTGATGGGAAATCTGATCCGTACAGTCACTTAAGTACATTTAATACTATTATGAGAGCAAGTAATGTGCGCTACGAGCTCAGATGCATGCTGTTTCCAACTTCGCTCACAGGACCAGCAAAAAACTGGTTCGAAAAGTATAAGAGGCATTCGATTGCTTCGTGGGATCAATTATCTAAAGATTTCAAAAAGCAATTCAGAGCCATGATCGGAATAAGGCCCGAGGCGTCTGCCTTGACCAATGTCCGGCAACAGCCGAATGAAACATTGAAGAGTTACCTTACAAGGTTCAATTTGGAAGTCGCCCGAGCTCGTGGCATAGATGACAGTGGCCATTTAATGGCTATCCAAGCCAGGGTGATGCTTGGAAGCCCCCTCTGGGAAGATATGCAGAGGAAACCTGTGAGATCCATAACCGAGTTCAATCGACGAGCTCAGAGATTCGTCAATGTAGAGGAGGCAAGGTCAGCGTTGAATATGGCCTCTCAGCCTGTAACTACAATGACAAACATAAACTCTGCCTCGACCTCGGCGAACCCATCAGCCTCGAAGCCCTCTGCGGAAAACCCTTCCAAAAGAAAGAATAATGAAGGGAGTAACCCCGAGGCGGACGGGGGAAAGAAGAAGAAAGGGGAAAGGTATTTCTCTGTGTACATGGTCTACACCGAGCTTAATGAGTCTCTGGAGAAGATCTACCTGGCTAATGAAAACCAGGTCTCTTTCAAGCGTCCGGACCCCATGAGAAACTAGAAATCAAAGAGAGACTCCAATAAATACTGCATATTTCATAGAGATACCGGACACACAACCGATGAATGCAGGCAACTGAAGGACGAGATCGGAGGTCTGATCTCGAGAGGGTACTTCAGGCAGTATGTAAGGAACCAGAACCACAATCAGGCTTCTACCAGCCAAAGGGCAGCTGCACCACCACCTGCCCAAAACAATAACTCCCGAGCAAGGGAAGACGAGAGACCCCCTCCGATTAATGGAGAAGATGTTGTAACCATCTCGGGGGGACCTCATCTCACAGGATCGGGCAGGAACGCCCAAAAACGATACGTGAATGAGTTGAAAATTGATGACGGGTCCCCTTATGAACTCGAACCCAGGGCTCTGAAACACCAGAGGGTTGAATCTCAACCTATAACTTTTATTGAGGATGACGCGTCCCATGTCCAATTTCCTCACAATGACCCGCTGGTCATCACCCTCCAGTTCACGAATAAGAGGGTTCACTGAGTCCTGGTTGATAACAGGAGCTCAGTGAATATCCTCTATAAGGCCACCTTAGAAAAGATGGGACTCACACTTCATGACCTAAAGGCCTGTGCAACAACATTGTACGACTTTTCAGGAGAAGGGATTGCCTGTATGGGATCCATTGAACTCCCCGTGACCTTGGGAGACTTCCCGGTCTCAACAACCAAGATGATGGAATTCGTAGTAGTGGATCTACCATCGGCCTACAACGTGCTGCTCGGGAGACCCGCCCTAGTAGGGATGGGGGCAGTTTCATCTGTGAGGCACTTGGCCATCAAGTTCCTGACTTCTAGTGGCATCGGGACACTGAAGGGAACCAACTAGCAGGGAGGGAATGCTATAACATTTCCATTAGAGGAAAGAAAAAGACAACCACACAAACACTTGTCATAATTCAGAATAAGGATGGAACAGCCTTCGAGATAGACGAAGAAATCGATCTAAGAATAGAGGAAAGAGCTGACCTCGAGCCATTGGAAGAGCTCGAAGAGGTTAGGCTCAAGGAAGCAGACCCCCTGAAGATAGTAAAGGTAGGAAAAATCCTTCCCAATGAAACGAAATAATAATTAACTTGCTTTTTGAAAAAGAACCAAGATGTTTTCGCATGGTCGCATTCGGACATGGTAGGGATAAATCCGAATGTAGTGAGCCATGCTTTGAATATTGACAAAAGCTTCCCCCCAAAGCAACAAAAGCGAAGACTCATGGATGACGACAGGAAGAAGGCCCTAAAAGAGGAAGTCGATAGGTTGAAAGTAAATCGATTCATACGGGATGCCTTCTACCCTGATTGGGTAGCCAACCCAGTGCTAGTTCTGAAACTTAATGGGACCTGGTGGACTTGTATCGATTACTCGGACCTCAATAAGGCCTGTCCTAAGGACTGCTTTCCCCTACCTCAGATCGACCAGCTTTTAGATGCCACAGCCGGGCATGGACTTATGTCATTCATGGATGCCTATTCTGGATATAACCAGATTACCATGCATGCCCCTGACCAAGAGCATACGGTTTTCGTGACGGACAAAGGACTATATTGCTCCAATATCATGTCGTTCGGACTCAAGAATGCTGGAGCCACTTACCAACAACTTGTAAACATGATGTTCTCCGAACAGATAGGTAACAACATGGAAGTTTATGTTGACGATATGTTAGTTAAATCTCAACATAACAATAACCATGTAGACGACCTCGAAGAATGTTTCGCCATGTTACGGAGGTATGACATGAAGCTCAACCCCCAGAAGTGCTCCTTCAAAGTATCCTCGGGAAAGTTCCTAGGCTTCATTGTAAATGCCTGGGGAATAGAAGAAAATCTAGACAAGATCCAGGATTTGATTGATATGCCCTCACCTCGGAAGCATAAGGATGTCCAAAGTTTGACTGGACGGATGGCGGCACTAAGTAGGTTTATCTTGAAATCTACAGACCGTTGTCTTCCATTTTTCAATCTTTTTAGGGGAGGAAAAAAATTCGAGTGGACAGAAGAATGCGATTTAGCTTTTCAGGAGCTCAAGAAGCACCTCGCGAAACCACCAATCTTGTCTAAACCCATCACGGGGGAAGTTTTGTACCTATATCTTGCTACGACCGAGCACGCCATTAGTGCCGTACTCGTCCAAGAGGAGCAGAAGGTGCAGAAGCCTGTTTACTATGTCAGCAAAAGGTTACAGGGGGTAGAATCAAGATACCCCTTAATGGAGAAGTTGGCTCTCAGCTTGATCCACTCATCTCGAAAGCTCCGACCTTACTTCCAAGCGCACCCCATCCATGTGCTGACCGATCAACCACTAAGACAAATCTTGTCCAAGCCAGAAACCTCGAGCCGATTACTAAAATGGGCCGTTGAACTCGGGTAATTCAAGATCACCTACCATCCGAGGACAACCATAAGAGGACAGGACCTGGCAGACTTCATAGTGGAATGCAGTGGAGTGACTAACGATGAAGTTATAACCCCAGCCCGTGAGCTATGGAAACTTTATGTTGATGGGTCTTCCAATGAAAATGGGTCGGGGGCAGGAGTAATTCTGATCACCCCAGCAGGAAGTCGATTTCACTCTACTTTGAGATTTGACTTCGGAGCGTCATATAACAAAGCTGAATACGAAGCTCTACTGGCAAGACTTCAGATTGCCAAGGAACTCAAGGCTAAAGCGATACATTGCTACAGGGACTCCCAGTTGGTGGTTAATCAAATTTTAGGGGAATACCAGGCTCGTGGGATGAGAATGGCTGCATATTTAGAAAAGGAAAAAGCATCACTCGAGCATTTCGAGTTCTACACGATAGAACAGGTCCCCCGAGAGCAAAACTCGAACACAGATGCCTTAGCCAGGCTCGCCACATCCACCGAGGTCGACGAGTTGAATGTCGTGCCAATCGAACATCTAACGACGCCCAGTATAACTGAGCCCGAACAAGAAAATGTTTGCATGATAAATTCCAAGCCAACCTGGATGACCCCGATAGTTCAATACCTTGAAGCCGGCATTCTCCCAGAAGAATGGACCAAGGCTCAAAAACTGATGTATCAGATCCCCAGGTACACCATTATAGATGGAAGGTTATATAGAAGAGGATACTCCATGCCCTTACTCCGATGTGTGACTCCACCCGAGGCTAAGAAGATCATAGAAGAAATTCATGAAGGATTATGTGGAGACCACACTGGGGGGCATAGCCTATCCAAGAAAATCATACGACAAGGGTACTTCTGGCCTACCATCAAAGCAAATTCGTTCGATTACGTCAAGAGATGCGACAAGTGCCAACGGTTTGCCATAATCCCTCGAGCTCCACCTTCCGAGCTAACTATGATGACCTCCCCGTGGCCATTTGCGAACTGGGGAATTGACCTCATAGGTTCATTGCCAACTGGCAAAGGCGGAGTCAGATACGCAGTAGTCACTGTAGATTACTTCACGAAGTGGACCGAAGCCGAACCTCTGGCGACAATTACCTCGAAGAAAGTCTTGGACTTTGTGGTAAAGAACATCATATGCCGATATGGGATGCCAAGGAAGATTGTGTCCGATAATGGTACTCAATTCGACAGCGATTTGTTTACCGACTTTTGCGAGAAAAAAAATGGGATAAAAAAAAGCTTCTCCTCTGTGGCCCATCCCCAGGCGAATGGCCAGGTCGAAGCTGTGACCTAAAGAGTTCTCTAAAGAAAAAGTTGGAAGAAGCTAAAGGGAAATTTCCCAAAGAGTTGCCCTAAGTTCTGTGGGCATATCGAACCACAGCCCGTACTTCAACGGGACATACCCCCTTTTCTCTGGCATATGGATACGAGGTTATGCTACCAATCGAGGTCAAAATTCCCACAATTCGTGCCCTTGCTTATGACCAAGCCTTGAACCAATCCCAACTTGAAGTAAGTCTGGACCTGATTGAAGAAAGAAGGGACAAAGCTCAGCTAAAAAATGTTGCATACCAACAGCGAGCTACCTGATATTTCAATAAAAGAGTTCGAGATAGAAAATTTGGTGTGGGAGATTTTTTGCTAAGGCGTGTGTTCTTGGCGACACGAGATCCAGCTACTGGCGTGCTCGGGCCTAATTGGGAAGGACCTTATCAGATCGAATCAGTCATCTGACCTGGTGTATACAAGTTGGCAAGATTGAATGGGAGTTTGGTACCACGACCATGGAATAGCGAACATCTACGACCTTACTATCAATAATGTAGGAATGATGTCACCTGTAACCATGCTTATTTATTTTTGCTATGTTCCTGATAATAAATTATTCGAATAAAGTTTGATTTCGTTCTAATATGCTATTTTTTTTTGCATTCTCTCTTAATTTAATAACCTATGGCCACACTCATAGGATATTAAGGGGGCATTAGTGGTACATATACCATCAGCTTGAAAAAATGAAATAGCATAAGCAAAAAGCATATACAAGTGTTTGGATATAACCAAATGCGCGAGCTAAGATAGTTTGGACATAACCAAACTATCAAAAATCTTAAAAGTGTTTGGATATAACCAAATGCGCGAGCTAAGATAGTTTGGACATAACCAAACTATCAAAAACATAAAAGTATTTGGATATAACCAAATGTGCGAGCTAAGATATTCCACAGTCATACAATTATACAAGCAGATACATGTTTATAGCATTTAGCACTTAACATGTATCACATAATAGTTCACAAACAACAATACTAATAAGTATGTTCCAGCAATTTCAGTACTAATTAGCACACAGTTTCTGAGGATGTATTATTCAAGGCACAGGTTTAACATGGTGTCTCATGTATATAGGTAAAGCATATATACTATATTTAAGCAGTTATACATATAACTACATAAATAGTTACCAAACCATAAGTCGAGCTTGACTTTAGTGATGTGTGTACATGCCCAGCCAGTCTACAGGAACCCTAACCTTGGCATGCTCTGATACCAAGTTGTAATGCTCTGGTTACCCCAGAACAGTTACGGTGAACCAAAAATTTAACTCGCTACCCGAGTCCTTTGGTTAAAAACGTGCTTCTAGGTGTTAATAACAGGCTATGGTGGAAAACCAATCAAAAGGAAAGGATATATTTTATTTAAAACATAAAACTGTTCATGGGCCCATAAAAACATTTACAAGTTATTTACAATTCAAAATGGTCATTACTGTTTCAAATCTACAACCCGCCGACCTAAGCGGCAAATTTAGGGTAAACCCCCTAGTTCCTCCGAGAACTCCTTGGCCGTGGTGGTTAAGTGGCCGCATATGTACACAGCACCACCTAAGCTCTCCACTCAAGGTTGGGTGAGCTTTTCTTTCCCTTTACCTGCTCCACATAGCACCCATGAGCCAAAGCCCAACAAGAAAACAAAATATATCATGAATATAATATCAACAATGATCGTAATAATCATTCAGGACTTTCAGTCCAAAACAGATGAGTGACAGTTGCAAAAGTCACTAAGGTGGGTTCTGTTCCCATTAGCCATGTGACGATAGGGTCACCGAGGCTTAACAAATAAGTGAACCTTTCACTAGCTTAGACAGGATAGGTGCATGATGACTAATCACCAACATAACCTACCTCATGACCATAGGGTCATAACCGTGGGATTCCGCTCCCTAGCCATGTGACAAGCTGTCACCTACGCCTTAGGCCCTGGCTCTGAGTAACTAGCTTAGATTAGTCAAGCGCTTGTAAGTTTCATCGACCTTAGGTTCAGTCCAGCATTAATGCCCTAGAAACATTCAACGCTGATATCGATTAGATCTAATCTTTAATCGGCCCTGCGTTCAGGATGCTTATGCCGTTTTCTGACTCACAGGTCAATAATATGCGACCAGTGCCGTCCCTGACTAATCAGTTCCATACACAAATAAGCAAGCTCTACTAAGCATTTAATATGCAATCAATGCCCACATTTATCAACCAACATGCCTTAACAATAATCATGCATGTCATATACACAGGGTGCAGTTTTCTTACCTCTGATTCGAGCGAGAATGAATAAAAGAACGACCCTTGAGAACGATCTGACTTTTAGCCCTTTGGAGGTCACCTAGTCATAACCAAACATGGGACACCATCAATACAATGAACAACAAAGGTTCCCAAACCAAGATCTAGTCTCCGGGACATCAATCACCACTAATCCGGGTAGTAGGAACAATCCCGAGGCCTAAAACCAAGTTCCCGAGGTCAAAACACTCAAACGGGCTCAAAACCACCCAAGAGCTGCGGCCCTAGCACCTTGAGCCGCGGCCCCCAGACACACCAGGAGCAAGGGCCACAGTTCCCCATACCCAGGGCCGCGGCACCCAGCAAGGCCAAAACCCTCCACCTGCTTCTTCGAGCTAGGGCCGCGGAGCCCAAGAACAGGGCGGCGGCCCCCAACCCAGAACCAGCCAAAACTAGATCTCCTTCATCCCAAACACTCCAAAAACATACCTAAACACTTCCAAATCCAAAAATCAAAGTTCCCAAGCTTCCCAATGATCCAAAACCATCAAATCCCGAGGCTCAAACGAACCAAAAACTCAACGATTCACAAAATCCAATTCGAAGCTTAGAAACTCTAAAAACTCAAAACTTAAAACTTAGATTACCTTTGATTAGGTTGTTTCTTGTCAAATCCTTTGGTCAAGAAGCTTCTAATCTTTCCTAGGATCGCTATGCCTCGATCCTCGCTTGATTCCGACTCCTAAAACTCAAGATTTCTTCAAAAATGCCTTGAACGATAAAATGAACTAACGGGAAGAGAAAGAGAGGTTTTCTAACGTACGGTTCTATCTGACAAGCTACTTCAAGCTTAAGTAACCTCAAATAAAACCTAGTGCTCGGGGTCCCAAAAACACGCCCGGGGACATTATAGTCAAAACTTCCAGAATTTTCTCATGATCTCAATAACTCCCAATTTATCATCAAATAACATTCTCATTACTCAATATCCCAATAAAAGACCTCGTTATGACAAAACCGCTAATTTGAAATATAAGACCATCTTATGCCGAATAGCTCGAATATATCTCCATAATAATGGGATCTCATTCACAACACACAATATGCACCAAAATACACAAATATGCCCTCAACGGGCCAAATCACCAAAACACCCTAATAATCAAATGTGGACCCACATGCATGCATATAACATCATATTATAATATAATTCACATAAACATGCATATAATCATTTAATGGCATAATTAAACAATTATGGTCCTCCCGACCTACTAATCCAGCCATTAAAACGCATTAGGGATTTCGGGGCATTACAGACAAGTAGAGAGAAACCTAATTGGAACTCTCCCCCGAGCTCATGCTCGGCGACCATGTAATTCCCCCATCTTCAGAGGAGGCGAGGAGAGTACCTTCCCTATAAGTGGAAGTCAACCTCGAAAAGTCCCTGTAGTCGTTTGTCCCGTATTGAACGGATATTCCGTTCCATACCTCGTTCAGACTATACATAGTGTCATACTTCCCGAGCCAACTATCGAACCTATGTACTCTCTCATCTACCCAGGACCAAACATAAAAATGGTCCCTATCGTCCTTGCACAATACTAATCTATCGGGTCTATGCTTAAGTAGTGAAGGAGACCACAAATCCGAGCTAAGGATGATTGTACCTCTGTCACTCGAGCTCGAGCTTGAGGCTTCATCATTGGCCTCGTTCCCCGATTGTGGGCTTCTGCGGCGTCGACCTGGAGATGGAGGCCTAGCATTTCACCTCGGAGGAAGGCTGCCAGTTGGGAGAGGCACAAGCTCCCACTGGGCATATTTTTTGTTAGACCAGTCAAATGTTGACTGATCCTTCTCCAGGAGGCCGCAGGCTCGGAGATTATCTTCGTGGAGGAGATAGGAGAGAGACCTCCTACCGTAAGGGAGCTGAAGCAAAGCCTCCTTATGCTCCTTCATCTCCTTGGAGGGGGAGGGACGATGGAAGTTGGCTGGAAAAATGAACATGTCATGGTTAAGCGCAAGCTGAAACAAAAACTCGAGCATAAAAAAGAAGGCGTTTTTTTTAGATACTTACGAATTCTTTTGAATGAATAGTATCTGGATGGAGATAGGCCATCTATCCAGAAGAAAGCCTTCTTGAAATCTGGAGGATGGTTGGGAAGATCCTCGAAGATCTTCTTCTCCTTGGGATAGCTCGAGAGGTAACAGAAGCCATCTCCTCCCCGAGCTCGAGAGGGATTACTTTTCAGACAAAAGAGATACAAGATCTCCTTTGGCGAAGGTCCTTCCCACTTCAGCTCATGGTAAAGCGACCTCAGAGCGGACAGAACCCTGTAAGAATTGGTATTGAGCTGGAAGGGAGCCAGCCCAACGAAATCCAAAAAGTCTTTAAAAAAGGACTTCAAAGGCAACACACCCCCTGCCTTCATATGTTCCTGGCTCCAAGCTGCATACCTTAGCTTGCTGTCAGGATTCCCATCTCTTGGGGCGTGGCAACTTTGCTCGTGGGAGGCCGGAGCTCGACACCTCTACGAGCCTGACAGTCTGATGTTGTGTAGGGCAAGGATGCCAGAGATCTGCCCTAATGATGATATTGAGCTTCAATAATGATCGGCCTCAAAAAATTCCCTCTTCAGGGTAGGCACGGAGGTTAGCTACGAGGTAGAAGGTTCCCCCATCAGCGAGAATTGGAGATCACCTGGCTTGAAAGCAACTGTCACTTTGAGCGTAGATTCGAGGGGGATCGATCTAGGCTTGGGGTCCGGATCTGGATAGATGGCGACCCTTAGTTTTTTCCTTTTTCCTTCTTCGACCTCGTCTATCTGATGTCGAAAGTGATCTCGGATGTCCTCCTGCTCACACCTCAATTCGTGCTCCCGAATCAAGTGCTGGTTCCATGTGAAAGGAGACTCCAGGCTCGGAGTTACTGGTGAATAAGGAATCACGAGCTTTGACCCCCACCACTTTCCCGAGTTCTGTGGCATCTAGCAAGAGAGCAAAAGGGTGAGGGCCAAGCGAACAAGAAATAATGAAAAAACGGGATGACCTAAGCTCGAATATTCGAGGCTACAAGGCAAACTCGATCCAATGGACGAGGCCAGTCTCTCAGAGCGTGTATTCCACTGAAGGAAAGGAAGGTGGGTTTATTTTTTGAAGATCCTGATATTTCAGGGAAAAAGTTGGCGGTTACCCAAAGAGTGGAATTTTTGGGAAACGTGCATTTTGCAAAACCCTAATTTTTTACCCGATATCTTGGTGTACAAGATACGCCATTCAAAATTCAAAAAATTTAGTAAAAAAGCCATAACTGGGTTTTCTACGCATGAACTGGGTTTGGAACCCATGATATCAAACCTTAAGACTAGTATGTACTGAAACAATCTAATGTGCAAAACTAGCAAGGGAACAAATAATACAACAATGTAAACATGCATGAAAAAATATACAGGCATACGAAGCTATGAACAAGAAACTTACACAATGCGATCGACGAAAACAAAGAGATTGATGATTGAACAAGAGGTTGCAAAAAAGACCTCACAGAATCGAAGAGGTGCACGTTGTTCTGTCTTCGTGGCTTGGAGAACATGGAAGAGTCGGGCAGTATTCTCTGGTTTTTCTCTTATTTTCTCTCTATAAAAAACTCGAACGTGAAAGTGAAATGGGAACAACGAACAGGGTCCTATTTATAAACCCATGGAAGTGTAAGGGGCCGGATTAATCTGGGCCATTGGACAGATTCCGTATCGGATCAAACGGTCAGGGACCTGTGAGTTGATAGTACCATAAAGAATGGCAGGTGAATAGATGTGGGAAGGTTTCCAAGGTACTCAAGTACTTTGAGTGATCAATACCCGATCAACGCGTGTCCACACTCAAGTGTTTTTTATGGTACAATTTCCAATGGGAGCAGTTCAAAAGTTTCCTTCTCATAGGATTCGAACTGATACTTTTGAGGGGGCAAACTGTTACACCCAGATTTCAAGACCAGAAGTTATGACCTCGAAAACTGGACTCATCAAGTATGAGCTCGAAATATATGAAATACATTGTATGTTCCAGTTGTAAGATCTCCAAAGTAAAATGACGATCTCGAAATGTGTAACCTCGGGATTCTTTCTGAGCTCGAAATGACATGACATCGGGAGACATCCGTTATCGAGTGCCTTCGGATTGAGCAACCCGAGCTTGGGAAACGCAGGCTCGAGCGTAATAGCCTCGACAGTATTTATCTGTTCCGAGCATGTCTTGGAGTAAGGTGGCAAGCACGTAGCAAAACCATAAGTCTCGACAGCCACAGGGTCGATCGTTGATCTCGAAGACCCGATGAGTCATTTGGGACAACCCATTATGTATGAACATATTTATTGTTGTATAATCCCATCATTTAAGGGATATTATTTAGTTTGTTATCCGTCCCCGGGTCTTTAGGGGACGTTTCCTTGTATATAGGAGATACAACATTTAATGTAATTATTTGAATTGATATATAGAATATCTTCCCGAAATATGTGGGAATGAACTCTGTAACATCTCTATAAATAGAGGAGGAATGACCACTTGTAGATGACCAATTATTTGATATCTGGAGAGAAAATTCTGGGTAATTCATCCTTGAAGAATTTCCAAAAAACTCCAAGTCTTAATAACACTGACTCGTGGACTAGGCAGATTTAACTGTTGAACCACGTAAAAACCTTCTTGTTTCTCCTTACTATTTGTTTGCACCATAGTAGTTACATTGTTTAATTGCTCTATGATTTAAGTTGACGAAAAACAGCGTCGACAGAACCCACCTTTTGCTGCCTAGGTCGGCTTATTATGTAACTTGGATGTTGTAACTAGTTTTTAACCTAATGTTTTTTGGATCCCGTGTAAAGAACATGTTTTTGGGTTTAATGAAATGTTTATGACTTGGCCAAAATTTTAAATACCTAAACCGTTAGTTGCTTAATCACATATTTAGTCCAAATGACTTGTTTAGCAAGTCCAACACTGATTTTAAACACACTTGGTAACGAACCCTAATTAGCAGGGCGTTACAACTTGGTATTAGAGCTGCCAAGGTTTAAGGGTTCCTGATGTTGGACTGGGCATGTACATTCACTGATAAAGACAAGCTCGACTCAGGGTTGGGTAACTATTAATATAGTTATGTGTATATTTGCTTAAATGGATTATATATGTTTTACCTGCTAGTTTAAATAAGAAGCATGAGTTATTCTGATAGGGCTTGGCCCTTGACTGTTGTGCTTAGGTTGATGATTAAGGGTAAAAAATGCACATTTATTAATTTTAATTGTCAAAATAAATTAAGTTTTAATTAATATTTCCATGGAATTAATGTGATATTTTTTATAAATGAAAATATTTAATTTGGATTTAATTTGTTTTTATTTTGTAGGAAAATGATACAATTTTGTTTGAATAAAATAAAACAAAAAGAAAATGAAGTAAAAGTGGAAGAAAATGAAGAAAGTTGGCATTTTGAAGAAGTCAAGCCCAAATTGAAAAAGCCCAATCCAATTCATGAAGATGCCATGTCACCAATCCATGCAATTTCTTCTCCATCAATAAGAGATGTCAATTACAACTCATTCCTACAAATATTGTCAATCCATGTGCTTCATTTTCAACCAATAGAAGTGTCTTCTTTTCAACAAAAATTAGCAATCCATGTGTTTCCTTCCCAACCAATGGTAGCTTGCCACATGTCATTTCCACCATAGTTTATTTGTATTCTACACCTATAAATAGGATGTAGTTTTCATTTGAAAAACACATCTTTTCTATACACTTCTTTCCCTACCATCTTTTCTCTCTATTTCCTCTTCTCCATTTTATCTCTAAGCCTAGTCTTCTCACATTTTCAATGGAAAATGTGAGAATGACTTTTTACTTAGGCTAGAGTTTTCTTTTGGTGAGGATAGGGGTGAAGCTTTATATTTTGTAATCTTTTTATTTTGAATTTATAAAAGTGTTTTAATGTTCAAATATTTGAGTTTTATTATTTCTATCATTATTTATGCAATTAATATTTATTATTAATTTTATATAGATTCAATCAAGCTTTTTCTATGTAATTTTACTAAAATAATTTATATTAATTTTATTATTTTGTGGGTAGTCTTTTACTGCATTATTGCCAAGATGGTATAGTGTCGCTTCTAGATTTCTCATAACAATAGTATTAGCATTAGATATTAGTTTGTTATTTTGTGAGAAGTCTTTTACTGCATATTGCCAATGGTATTATGTCGATTCTAGGTTTCTCATAACAATAACATATGCATGTACTTCAACTAAGAGATTTTATTACTCAAATACATTTGCAAATTATCAAAGTAAATAGGTGACCAAAATATATTGTGGAACCCCGATGCCTCACCAAACCCCTTTTCTCATTTATTTTCCTTTCATTTCAATTCTTCAAAACCACAAAAATATAATTTCTTTTACTACTTTCACGTTACTTACCTTCTAACTGTTTTATTTGTTCTTTGTTTCTTTACCTTCTTGTGGAATCGACTGCCCATCTATACTACGACTATCGCTAAGTGGAAGTCACGTTTGGGCATTAAATAGTTGAGGATGTGTTTATTAGCACGATAGACATTTGTAAATGCTGTAGGATTGCTTATTAGCGTCATTATTATTGATGAATGTCAGAAACGCTTGTTAGCGTTGTTGTATGTGTGCATTGGGTAAAGGATGCTTATCAGCACCGTTACATGTTAAAGGAAAATGCTTATTAGCATGCTGGAAAATGCTTATTAACATTCTGTTTGCTCTTGGGTATTGGAAAATGTTTAATATCATTATGTTATGTGTATGTATGCCAAGAATGTGCTTATTAGCATCTTGTTCAAGTATTATTATGAATTCTTCTGCTTATTAGCATGATTGTTAAGTGTGAATTATTGGGATGCTTCTTAGCATTTTCAATGCATGTGGATGCTTATTCGATCGGTTCTGAACCGTGGGTTGATGTGAGATACTGTATTTATCGCCTAATACGCCGAGTCATTGATTGCAGATAGACTTGGGAGTATGCTTCTAGGGCAATCTAATGAGCCAGCCGGTGCTGGGAATCAGGTTGAACGTAATGATAAGAGTCAGAACCCTCCGCCAGTCCCTGAGAACTGGCAACAGATGCTTGCAGACATGCAAGCTAGACTGTAGAGACAGGATGAAGAGATTTGCCAGTTGAGGCAACAGTAGGTTCCGGCTAGGAACGCTGCATCAAGGGTCCCATCTGCAATTCCAGTACCGGCCGTACAATAGCAGACAGAATTAGAGAACCGTTGGGAGTTAGTGTATGAACGGTTCAGGAAACAACACCCTCCGATTTTTTAGGGCAGCGCAGATCCACTTAAGGCAAAACAGTGGATGGCTATGATTACATCCATCCTGGATTTTATGAGGGTTGTGAGCAATGAAAGAGTGGCTTGTGCCACGTACATGTTTCGGGAGGATGCCCAAATCTGGTGGGAGGTGGTGTCCCAGACTAGGGATATAACCACAATGAATTGGGAAGAGTTCAGAACCCTCTTCAATGAGAAATATTACAATGGGGCCATTAGAGCTACAAAGGTCGAGGAATTCAGTAAAATTTTACAAGGGAATATGTCGATGACCGAATATACCCTGAAATTCGACAGGTTAGCCAAGTTTGCTGCAGACTTGGTGCCCACTGATGGGACAAGGAAGGAAAGATTCCTTCAGGGGCTACAGCCTATGATAGCCTGGGATGTCAGAATTACCACCGTACCTGGAGTGACGACATATGCCCAGGTAGTGGAGAGAGCCCTTACTGCAGATGGTGCTGAGAATAAGATCTGGTGCGAGAACACGGCCAGGAGGGATATGAGGAGGACGGGACCTCCCTTCTCAGGATCAGGTCGGGGCGGAGGCCCCAACGACCAGAAAAGGAAGACCCCTAATACTAGTTTGGCTCCTAGGTCTGATAGGAGGCCACAAGGTGTACCGATTGGCCTCCAGGGAGGCAATGAGAACTGGAAGACATATCCAGAATGTGCCAGATGCAGGAGACATCATCTGGGCGAGTGTCGGGTTAAGGCTTGCTTTGTATATGGAATTGTGGGGCATCTCAAGAAAGACTGCCCAAGAGTGAAGAAAGAAGAACCTAAGAAGACAGACAGCTCGACTCCAGCTCAAGTATTTGCATTGACACAAGCTGAGGCTGAGGCTAGGCCCTCAATGGTCACAGGTCAGCTTTCTAGTGCTAGCATATCTTATTCTGTGCTGATTGATTCTGGTGCTACATAATCTTATGTTTCTAGTAGGATTATTGATGGACTATGTAGGCCTTGTGAGTTTTATGCTGTGGGATTTGGGACGTTACTACCCACTGGGGAATTGGTGGTTTCCAGGAGATGGGTTAGGTCTTTGCCAGTGATGGTGGATAGCAGAGAGTTGTCGGTTGATTTGATAGAGTTAGTTATGACCGACTTTGATATGATATTGAGAATGGACTGGTTAACTAGATATGGAGCAACCATTGATTGTAAGAAGAAGATAGTAACCTTTGAACCTGAGGGTGAGGAACCTTTCATATTCGTTGGCACTGTGCATGGACCCCGAGTACCTATGATTTCAGCATTAAGGGCTAGAGATCTACTGCAAGGAGGTTGCATAAGATTCCTAGCCAATGTGGTGGATACCACACAAGTCGTGCCAATGGGACCGGAATAGACTAGGTTGGTCTGTGAGTTTCTGGACGTGTTTCCAAAGGACTTACCGGGGTTGCCACCACACAGAGAGATTGAGTTTGTTATTGAGCTAGCACTAGGGATAGAGCCAGTGTCTAGGGAACCTTACAGAATGGCCCCAGCTGAGTTGAGAGAACTCAAAGTATAGTTACAAGATTTGTTAGATCTGGGTTTATCAAACCCAGTTTCTCGCCATGGGGTGCGCCAGTGTTATTTGTGAAGAAGAAGGACAATTTTATAAGGATGTGCATAGACTATAGAGAACTAAATAAGTTGACTATTAAGAACAGGTATCCTCTACCAAGGATAGATGACTTATTTGACCAACTGCAAGGAAAAAGGGTATTTTCGAAGATAAATCTTCGATCTGGTTATCACCAATTGAAGATTAAGGAGGAAGACATACCAAAGACAGCTTTCCGCACCAGATATGGGCACTATGAGTTTCTCGTTATGTCGTTTGGTTTGACTAACGCCCCGACAACTTTCGTGGACTTAATGAACAGAGTGTTCAAGGACTATTTGGATCGGTTCATGATAGTCTTCATCGATGATATTTTGGTTTATTCACAGTCTAAGGAGGAGCATGAGCAGCACCTCAGGTTGGTCTTGCAGAGATTGAGAGAGCACAAGTTGTTTGTGAAGTTTAAAAAATGCGAGTTTTGGTTACCACAGGTGACATTCTTGGGTCATATCGTTAGTAGAGATGGGATCAAGGTAGACCCAGCTAAGATTGAGGCTGTTAGGAATTGGTCAAGGCCAAGGAATGCCTCCGAGATTAGAAGCTTCCTTAGATTGGTAGGCTATTACAGGAAGTTTGTGGAAGGATTCTCAAGAATATCAACCCCACTGACAGAACTGACACGTAAGAATCAGAAGTTTACATGGTCAGATAGATGTGAGCACAGCTTCCAGGAGTTAAAGCGACGCTTGATTACCGCCCCGGTCCTAAGTCTTCCAACAGATTAGGAGAAGTTTATGGTTTATTGTGATGCTTCGAAGCAAGGGTTAGATTGTGTCCTTATACAGGCAGAGAAGGTGATTGCTTATGCGTCACGACAGTTGAAGGATTATGAGTAGAGATACCCAACCCATGATCTGGAGTTGGCAATGGTGGTCTTTGCATTAAAGGTATGGAGGCATTACCCTTATGGAGAGAAGTGTGAGATATATACAGACCACAAGAGCCTCAAGTACTTCTTTACACAGAAGGATTTGAATATGAGACAGAGGCATTGGTTGGAACTGGTGAAAGATTATGACTGTGATATCCTTTATCATCAAAGAAAGGCCAACGTGGTGGTTGATGCCCTAAGTCGGAGAGGTCCAGGGCAGTTGTATAGTGTGAGGCAGATATCCAAGGAGTTAGCAGGGGATATGACCAGAGCACGAATTGAGCTATTAGTGGGCCAGTTAGCCACCATTACCCTGCAGTCTACTCTCCTAGAAAGGATAAAGGAGAGTCAGTTACAAGAGCCACAGTTGGTGAAGATTAGAGATGATGTTCTAGCTGGAGTAGCTAAGGACTATTCTATATTAGATATGGGTCTGCTAAGATATAAGGGTCAGATTTGTGTTCCAATGGATGTTGTCATTAGACATGAGATTCTGGATGAATCTCATACCACTTCGTATTCCTTGCATCCCGGCACCACGAAGATATACCAGAACCTGAGAACTTTGTATTGGTGGATGGGGATGAAGGGTGATGTAACAGAATATGTAGCCAAGTGTCTGACGTGTCAATAGATTAAAGCTGAACATCAGAGACCTGCAGGACTATTGCAACCCTTAGACATTCCAGAGTAGAAATGGGAAGACATCGCAATGGACTTTGTGGTGGGATTGCCTAAGACAGTGGGTCAGCATGATTCGATATGGGTGATTGTAGACAGATATACCAAATCGGCTCACTTTCTACCAGTGAAGACGACTTATACTGTTGACCAGTATGCAGATCTCTATGTAAAAGAGATAGTACGTCTTCATGGAGCTCCGAGGTCGATCGTGTTGGATCGAGATCCCACTTTTACTTCCAAGTTCTGGGGAAGTTTGCAGAAGGTAATGGGCACACAACTGAAGTTTAGTATAGCTTATCATCCTCAGACTGACGGTCAGTCTGAGAGGACTATCCAGATACTGGAGGACATGCTGAGAGCATGTGTACTAGATTTTGAGGGGTCTTGGAGTAAATATTTACCCCTGATAGAATTTTCCTACAACAGCAGCTATCAGGCGACCATAGGAGTGGCTCCTTATGAGATGTTGTATGGTAGGAAGTGGAGGTCACCTATCCATTGGGATGAGTTGGGTGAGCGCAGATACTTGGGTCCTAAGGCAGTTCAGAGAACCAATGAAGCTATTGAAAAGATCAGACCTCGGATGCTCGCATCACAGAGTAGACAGAGAATTTATGTCAATCCGAAGCGTAGGAACGTGGAGTTCCAGGTGGGAGACTATGTCTTCCTTAGAGTCTCCCCACTCAAGGGGGTGAGGAGATTTGGAAAGAAGGGCAAGTTGAACCCTAGGTTCGTAGGACCATTTGAGATCTTGGAAAGGATCGGTTAGGTGGCCTATAGGTTGGCATTACCTCCGGCGTTGTTGGCCGTGCACAACGTGTTTCATATTTGATGATGCAGAAGTATGTATCTGATGAGACTCATTTACTGAGTTATGAAGATCTGGAGCTGCAGACGGATTTGTCCTTTGAGGAGCAGCCAGTCCAGATATTAGACAAGAAGGACAAGGTCCTGAGGAATAAAGTTATACCTTTAGTGAAGGTATTATGGAGGAACAGCAAGGTCGAGGAGGCAACTTGGGAGTTGGAATCAACTATGCGGGACTAGTATCCCGAGCTATTCAGGTAAACTTTCGAGGATGAAATTCCTGTAAGGATGGGATATTGTAACATCCCAAATTCCCTAATATGGCTTAGTGCCTGGATTACGGGGTCGGGAGGCAATAGCTGTGTTAATTATGTGTTAATATAGTATGAGCATGTTATTATGTGAATTATATTATAATATAATTATGCTTGCATGTTTGTTATTTGGAGAGTGAATTTTGGGAGTTTTGATAAATTGTAAACTAGTAATTAGCTAGGTGTTGTAGCTGGGAAGAAGTTATATTGATTTTGGGGATTTAATTGAAAGATTGGGGTATAATTGGATTGTTTCTAGTTGGGTTCGGCTAAGGCAAAACCCAAAAATTATGGGTTCGAAGGGCTGGGTCGCGGCCCTCTTAAGCAAATAGGAGCCAAGTTGGGCTCTGTGGCAAGGGCGGGCCGCGGTGCCACAATGGCTGGGCCTCGGTGCATGTCTGATGGCTAGGGAGGCTGAGCCTCTGATTAGAGGCGGGCCGCGGCATGGGAGTATGGAGGTCGCGACTCTTAAGGGGATTTTTGGCCCCAAGAAGGTTTTGAGTGCGGGAACTCAACCTTTTGTGCTCGGAATTGATTCTACTTCCGTGTTGAGTGGAATTCGACGTCCCGGAGGCTAGGACTCGGTCTGAAAGCCTTTAGTCATTCGTTGTTGATGGAATTCCTTATTATGGTTATGACTAGGTCAACGCTAAGGGCTTGGATTAGGGATCGTACTCAAGGGTCACCGTTAGTAACTTGCATTTGGACCGAAGGTAAGAAAACTACACCCAGTATGTGAATGTGTGATTAGGGCTTGGCCCGATGGTTAAATATAGATATGATTAAGGATTTGGCCCCGTTAATGAGCATGATTATAATTATGTTTGTGAATATTTGGTTAAGCACACTAAAATGCACATGATTATGATTATGCCTATATATGTTGTTTGAGTGAATTATAATACATTGTATTTGTATGTATGTATGATAAATGGGATATGTGATTGTCTGTTGGCTAGAGAGCTCGGTTTATAAACCAGAGGATTATTAGGATATTAGTTAGAGATCGACTTATTAGTCGAGGGCATATTGGATTTTGAGAGACTCGTCTAATAAGCCGAAGGTCATAAAGCGTTGACTTATAAGTCAGGGGCTTGTGAGGCTCGGCTTATGAGTTGAGGATCGGTTGGACTCGGCTTATGATCTGAGATTGGCATTACGCACATGGAGTGCAGGCCACCATGGCTGGGCCATCTTGGGGGTGCACCAAGCACCTGACTGGCTCGGATGCCAAATAAATGGAAAGAGAGTGGGACACGCACTTGACTGGCTCGGATGCCAAACGAATTAAAAGGAAGTGCAACACGCACTTGTGCAACCCAATGGTTGCCAATTTGTATAATGTGTATGCCAGATTCAGTTATTACTGTTTAATAAATATATTACTCCGTGAATTGTTTAATATGTTTTCTTTCTGAGTCTTTTGGCTCACGGGTGCTCTGTGGTGCAGGTAAAGGTAAAGAGAAGCTCAACCAGCCATGAGTTGGAGGGCGATAGCAGTGAGATGTACATATGCAGTCCGCTCGACCACCACGGCCGAGATACTTAAGGAAGCTAGGGTTGAACCCACCTTTTGTCGCCTAGGTCGGCTTATTATGTAACTTGGATGTTGTAACTAGTTTTAAACTAATGTTTTTGGGATCACGTGTAAAGAACATGTTTTTGGATTTAATGAAATGTTTTTTACTTGGCCAAAATTTTAAATACCTAAACCGTTAGTGGCTTAATCACATATTTAGTCCAAATGACTTGTTTAGCAAGTCCAGCACTGGTTTTAAACACACTTGGAAATGGACCTTAATTAGATAGGCGTTACATTCATCAATTATTCCATGTTCTTCACAAAACAAGTTCAATTCATTTGAAAAGTATTCACCACCCTTATCACTTCTAAGTATTTTAATTTTCCTTTCAAGTTGATTTTCAACTTTCGCTTTATACACTTTAAACACATCAAATGCTTCATATTTATTTTTAATCAAATATAAATATGTGAACCTAGAGCAATCATCAATGAAAGTAATAAAATATCTACTTCTTCCTCTAGTCAACATTCCATTAAGTTCACATAAATCACTATGTATCAAAACTAACAACTTAGAGTTTCTTTCAACACTAGGAAAGGGTTTCTTTACCATTTTAGATTTAACACATGATTCACATTTTTCATGCTCAACATTATCACAATTAATTAACCCACATTCGACAGCCCTTTTAATTGTGCTAAATCCTATATGTGCAAGTCTAACATGCCACAAAGTAATATAATTTGAGTCAAGCATACAACAAGAAGAAGAAGCTTTATTGCTCATGTAACGCCCTACTGCCTTAGAGCCGTTACTAAGTGAGTTTAAAAGTGCAATTAACTCGCTAATCAAGGTTTTAAGACAAAAGTGTAATTAAATCATAATCAGAGTCATAAACTTAAAAATAAACCTTTCATTGAAAATTATAAGACATATAACATTTGGGATCCCAAAATCATTGTTTAGAAATATTTACAACTCAAAATTTAGTTAGAGTCGACTAAGCAACAAAATTCAGGTTTTGTACAAACATCTCCCAAAAACACCCCTGGCCAAGGCAGCCAGGCAGACCGGACATGTATGCGCCGCTCGGCTCACTTGCCATACTCAGGGTTGATCGACTCTCCCTTTGCCTTTACCTGCACCATAGAGCACCCGTGAGCCGAAGCCCAGCAAGAAAACCCTCAAAAGCATATAATAAACACATATCAAATACTTAATATAAAATCAAGCCAACACCAGGTCATACAAGTACGGCCATGCCGTCCCAGGCGCTTTACCAGGCCCTGGGTTCACGGTCTAAACCGTAAGGATATCCCAAGTATCCCTTGGGGTCTAACCCTGGCAACTCGCACTCCGCGTGCTAAATGCTGCACCCGGCCCCTTGCCGTTCTAGGCCTTCGTTGTTCCCGGTCCTCGTCGTTCCATCACTAATATACATACATTAATTAACTAAACAGACACTTAAACACATATAAAATCAATTCAAGGGCCACGCCCTGCAACACAGTCATATGGGGCCGAGCCCTGCAACACAAGCTCTATGGGAACAGTAATTTTCTTACCTATGTCCCGAGCTTTCTAAGCACCAATGTCCCGAGCACAGTTCCCTAGTCCAAGCCTCACCGAAAACCTAGTCACAATGCATTAACAATTCCATCCATCAAGTTCTAATCCTCTAAGTAGCTTCGAGCCACAATTCTAATCTCCGGGACCTTGAATTATATCAATCAGGGTGATAAAATCCATCCTGAGCCATAGCAATCAAGTTCCCAAGTCAAAACCTACAAGTCACCCTGCACCTTGGGCTAGGGCTGTGGCCCAACCCCTCAAGGGCCGCGACTAGCCTCAAAACAGAGGCTAACACCTCCCTGGACACACACACGGGCCGTGGCATGCTTGGCCAAGCACCGCGGCACACCTCGAGCTCCATGGCCTCCCCAGGCCTCGTGTGCACACGGGCCGCGGTATGCCCCTCCTAGGGCCGCGACCCTCGCCTCCAAACCCAGAAAAACACCATTTTTCCCTGCATTACCTTCGAGCCCACACTTCCAAAATCTCCTCAACCCAACACTTAAACCCAGAATTCACACTTAAGCAACCTAAACATACCAACAAACTCAAGAACCAATTCATACATCCATCAAGCAATCAAAACCAATTCTAGAATCCAAACCATGCATGTATAAATCTTAGCACTCAATATCAATAGAATTCAGCTGCAAATCAACATAACTAAACATATTAAGAAACTTACCTTTGCTTAATTAAGGTCTGAGCTAATTCTCTAGGTTCCAAGCTTTAATCTCCCCAAAATCCCAGCTCCACTTCCTAGTCTTTAGCTTGATTCACCAAGAGTTTTCCCCAAGCTTCAAATGGAGAGAAAATCTTCAGAAGAGAGGTGAAGAAAGAGATAAAGTCGATTCAGAGAAGTCTGGGAGTTTCTTGTTTTTGTTTTATTTAACTTAAGTCTATGTGGTTACCTCAAGGCTCGGGGTACCAAAACGTCCCCGAGGGCAAAATGGTAAATTTTCCCAATATTCCCTCCTAGGCATTCTAACCTCAAATATATCTCAAAATATTTATTTCCAAAACCTGATAACCCCATAAAACATCTGATACCCGTAATACCCCTCGACCCGCCTCGGGTCGGATTCTCAACCCCGTTGTGACTATTTGACTAATGGCTCCCTAGGACTGTCTCAGATCGTGCTACACAGATATAACACAAACATATCACATTTATGCCCTCAACAGGCTAAAATCACAAACATGCCCCCAATATCCAAACAGGGCCCACATGCATATTTAATTCGACTAAACATGCATCTCTATCACATATTCACATAGATTCACATATTATAACAATAATTCACTTATTGCCCTCCAAGCACACTAATCAAGGCCCCAAGCCTTATTAGCAAATTTGGGTCGTTACAGTTCATATTGTTAATGGACGTACAAAGTTTGAACATGCCATCACAAGCATATCCCTTTCCCACAAAAACATTGTCTTTTGATAAAATAAGCTGGTCGAAATCTATCACAACCTTGATTCCCAGTTTTCCAAGTAAATTGCCACTCACAAGATTTCTACTCATTTATGGTACATACAAAACATTGGTGAGTAGAACCTTCTTGTCGGATGTGAGGAACAAGCCAATAGTTCCCTTTCCTTCAACCTTGGACATTTTCTCATTGCCCATTTGGATTTCATACCCTTCCTTTGAAGATTCAAAGATCTTGAATAGAGATCTATCATAGGTTACATGAATGGTGGCACAAGTACCATACCACCATCCACTAACATTTCCATAAATGGCATTAACCTCACTTAGTGTTGCCACTAGTTCTTCTTGGGTTGAGTTGACTTTTGCCTCATTATTATGGCTCCTTTTGAACCTACAATCTCTAGCAAAGTGGTCATTCTTGCCACACACAAAGCAAGGTCCCTTTGAACTTTTACATTGTCCCTCATTCTTCTTGGGCCCCAAGAGTTTTTGACCCTTGCTCTTTTTCTTGCCATTTCCTTTCCCCTTGTTAGGAGGATTTTCCACAACATTTTCCTTAGAAGTGTCTCCATTGGACTTCTCTTCATTTATATCTCTAGAACAAGATTCCTCCTCAATTCTCAAGTGTTTGAGAATTTCCTCCAAAGAAATCTCTTTATTTCTATGGAGCATCTTTTTCCTATAGCATCTCCATGAAGGGGTAACTTGGCTATAATGGCATCCACAAGAAATTGTTCCAGCAATACAATTTTAAGAGTAGACAATTTATTCACAATAATTTACAGCTCATGAATTTGAGGGAGAATGAGTTTATCATCATAAAATTTAAATTCCATATATTGAGTAATAAGGAATTTCTTTGTACCTTCCTCTTCCGCTTTGTACTTCTTTTCCAAGGCCTCCCAATCTCATTGGCGGTCTTGGTGTTGGTGTAGAGATCGGCGAGCCTATCCAATAGGGAATTGAGGATGTGATCCCTACATGTCAACCCATCTTCTTCGCGCTTATTCCTTTCCTTGAAAATTTCTTGAGTATCATCTTCCTTGGGCTCTTCCAAGGCTTTTAGGTCTTTTTCCAAGACATAGAACACTTTCAAAGTGGTGAGCAAGAACCTACTCTTGTCTTGCCAATGAACAAAGTTAGCCCCATCAAATCTATCTAATCTAACAAAGTCTTGTGTTATGAATCTCAAAGCCGAAAGAGAGTTAGATTCTTCCATGATATGCTATCTCAGATATTAGAGTATTAGAATGTTGGGGGAGAGTAAGATAAAACCACCACAAAAAATAGAATCTACACAAAATTTGGATTTACAGAGACTTAAAAAAAATTGAGAAAGAATTTTAAAACCCAAGTAGATCAATGGAGTTCTTCAATATTTGATGAAGCTTCAAAGACCACCATTTTCTTTGAGCAAATCCTTCAAATCAAATCTACAAAACCAAGGCTTATACACGTTGAGAAATGTTGTCCTGATACTCTATTTCTCAGCCACCATTGATGCTTGAGGCCTTCTCTTTGAGGAAATGAGGATTGAGATTGAATAAGCCTTCAACTCTCTAAGTCAAGCACTTTCTTAGAGAGTTCTTGGAGAAAACTAGAGATTCTTGGAGCTAGAAAGAGAAAGGGTAAAGAAAGATTGGAGAGAGTGATCAAGTCTTCCAAATCACTGTTTTTGGCCCATATATAGAGTAGGCACTGTCATTAGGTCCAACCAATTAGATTAGACTTACAAAACACATAATTTAGAGCATTTACGTAAATCCACGTAATACAGCCTGCTAGGGTTTCTGGAAACCCTAGCCAATGGGCGGTGTGTCCCCTCTTGGGTGGTGACGTATCGCCACCCCCTCTGACTTTGGACACTTCCAAAGGTCCAAAAAATGCTCTAAATGCCACCAAAATTTTCGGGAACCCTTAGATACTTTTATGTATCATTTTGGACCCAAATTTGCATTTTATAAGTGCCTACAATTTGAACTCAAATTCACATCTTCACTATGTGAATTCTACTAAGTGTTTATACCTTGCTTGTATTTTGACACTTTATCATTTGTATTTAACCAATCATAACATTGGGCACCCTAGCCCTTTATCAATTTCAGCAAGCCTCATTTTTAGAGCTTGGGAAGAACTTGGGGGCTCGGGGGACGATTCCACCACCCCGCTGGGTGGAATTGGAGGCCCCAAGGGCACAAGATTGGTCCCGGAGTTTCTTTATGGGATTGATTTATAATGAGGATATTATTTATGGTTGTGATTAGGTTACCGCTAGGGCTCGGGACATGATCGTGCTCGATGGACGTTCTTACTTATCCAGGGCTTGGATCAGAGGTAAGAAAACTACTCTCAATACATGATATATGTGATTAGGGCTTGGCCCAGTTGTTGAACATAGTTATGAGTGAGCTCGGGCCCCTGTGAATGAGCATGATTATGATTATGCCTGTGACTATTTGATTAAGCATGCTTGACTGTTTTGTATTTGGATAATTGTTAAATGACGTATGCTTGTCTGCATTATCTGATTAAAAAGGCTTGACTTATAAGTTATGGATGGTAATAACGCGCTGAGCATTGGTCGAAAGAATTGACTTATAAGTCAAGGGCGGCAATAGCGCACTGAGCGCAGGCCGATATGGTTAGGCCTAATCAGGAGTGTGGTATATGCTTGACCGACCCTATTTGTGTTGATTTTTATTGATCAAATCAGAGATTATACGCAGCGGAACAACAATCAAATTGTTAGTTTAATCCCATAAAATTTCTAGAACTACTTCTTCACATGCATTTATATATATTGAATCAAAGACATGAATAGAAAAATTACCTCAGGTCTTTCCTTGCTGCTATCTTTTTGTATGGATAAATCCTTGAGATCTCACACCAAGATCTTCCAAAATGTTCTCAGCACACAAAGAACGAGTGTGGGCTCGCTATACAAAAAATAGGCAAAATCTATTTATCAGATGTCCTCAACACATGAGATCTGATAAAGTTTGGACCTAGGTTTTGTGAAGAACAGTGACTTTTGTATGTATCACTGTTCTCTTTCTCTGAGAGAGATTTCTAGATATTTTTCTATCCCTGAAAAGTTACGTTCTGTAAAACTGATATCATATATTTAATATATCCAATATATTAAAATAAAATCTTAGTTATTTTAAACAATTTGAAAATAACTAATTAGTTATCAAATTTTTGTTTAAATAATAATATTTTAATCATATTACAATATCTCATTATTTATTTAATATTTAAATAACTAAAATTGTGGAACCAAGAAACTGCTCAGTCTCTTGTGCGTGTAGCACAGTGACTGTGCACTGTGCTACACGTGTACCACATGCCAGTGATGGCATGTGATTTTTCCCAATTTTTATTATTATTTAAATACCAAAAATCCCAAAAATAAATTAATTCAAAAATTAATTATATTTTTGTTAAATCAAATAATTAATTAATTATTAATTAATTAATTACACATAATTATACAATAATTATGTTTGATACATAGAAAAATATTTTACTTATCACATAAGTCCTTTTTGCCCATTTTTTGTATTTACCTTTGTTAGTGTTTGTTTGAGCCATTTCGGGGACCATGGACCTATAACATTAAACTCCAATAAATTGAAACTAAATAATTAAACTCTTTAATTATAATAGTTAATTTATTAATTATGATATTACTCCACTATAAATTCAGAATTGCACTCTTTATGTTATAGATATACTTTTACATAAATCTTTTCTTAAGTCGTCCATTGATATAACCATATTACAATAGTTCAACCCTCTAATTAATTAGTTCATAAATTAGAATGGAAGAATTACCATTTTACCTTTCTAATTTACTTCTTATTCCTTAAGTACCATTAATTCACTAGTGAATAATTAATCTATAATCTAATTATACGATCCGTTAGGAAAGATTAGATTCTGTATTGTTGATACATGTTCCCAGCCATCCATGATATTAAATCTCCAAAACAAAAGTCATTAGCCTCATTGTTTGAAGAGACCTTAACGAATGAATCAAAAGATTTAATAAACATGAACAAGAGTTCATGAACACTCATGATTTAGGTTGATCTGTAAATGATCATCAATTATGATATGAATTATAAGTCTTTATTGTTAAATGGTTTTTGGATAAAGACTTTAATTCATATCGGTCCTTGTCATATATAATCATATTATATAAAGCACCTTTACCGAGATGTCTTACCACATCAATAATCCGAATCTAGATTATCTGTATCATTATGATACTTAGTAAACCGTACTTACAACTCCAATTAAAGAATTCCTTAACTTTAATTTGTTGTTGTTGACTATTTTTATTCATTCATGTGATCTTAATTCTCTCGTACTAATACAAGATCACATCCTCAATAATGAATATGGAATTTTTCAGATATTTACAAAATTATTCAACCAATAATTTAACAATCTAAATATAACCATAATAATAAACCATTGTATTTATTTATTCACAGAAAAACAAATGTCTTTACATGCTTTTAGGACACACTCCGAACAATTTGAAAATTAAAGCGCCAGGTACGCTTGGCTAGCCTTAAGGCTGGTTATATAGAGGATAAGGCAATGGGCCCCATGGTGACTCTATAGTCACTATCTTAGGGCAACGGGCCCCGGTATGACTCTATGGTCACTTATCTAGGGCAACAGGCCCCCATTGTGACTATTAACTGCTTATGACTCTATGGTCACTTATCTGGGGCAATGGGCCCCCGGTGTGACTATCTAGGGTTATTACTGCTAGGCATGCTAATTATGATTCTGTAATATGTTATTAAATGCTTATGAACATGTTTAAGTTTTCTTACTGAGCCTTGGCTCACGGGTGCTATGTGGTGCAGGTAAGGGAAAAGGGAAGCTGGACCAGCCATGAGTTGGAGAGTTTCGGTGGCGGCATGTACATATGCAGCTTGCTCAACCACCATGGTCGGGGATTCACAGAGGAACTAGGGTTAAACCCTAATTTTGCTGCTTAGGCCGACTTGTGTTGTAACCACCCTTTTGGATTGTAAATGAATTTTTCAATGTTTATTTTCGGATCCCATGTATGAACTTAAACTTTTAGTGAAAGTAAATATTCCTTTGACCAAATTTTTAACCCTAATCTGTTAAGTACTTCTAGTTACATGTTTATGTCCAAATGACTTGATTAGCAAGTCCAACACTATTTAAAATACACAGTGTAATGGTCTTGGCTATCCAGGATGTTACAGTTACACTAGTTATAGCCATGGAGATGGGTGGGGCTGACGGTGGCACCTTGTTTCTCGATTAGACTAAACCTCGGTACACTTGGCTTGGAGACAAACTTATGTCTCACCAAAAATGGAAGTCCGACGTGTCATGTTCATTTAATGGTTGAAGGTGCACTTGAGTGCGGAACGAGGCTCGAGTGGCGAGGGCCACCAGCGAGCAGCGAGGGGCCTCGGCGATCGGCAACCAGCAACTGGAGACCGGCGGTCGGAGGTGCCTCGGAGATCAGCTATGTCTGATGGCAACTTTAGCAGATCCTTGTGATACGTGTTTGTTCGACTTGTGTGTCTGATTAGGGTGATTGGTTATGACACTTTTCTTCTTACAACTGAAGTTGGCGTGACCGTCTGGGGATCATTTGGCTTCATGCGATGGGAGAAGTAGGTCGGCGCTGGCGAGTCCAGTCTCTTCTTGAGTATTGGGAAAGTGGCTATGGCCACTTCATACGACGGCTGGTGGTGACTGTTGTGTCCCGACACTTTGCCTTGACACGTCATCGCTTTGTGGGTCGCCACGTGGAAGTGTCAAATTTCAGGTATAACAGTTAGTGTTTTGTTTCATATCAAACAAATGGATAATGAGCAGCTAAAGTCCCTGTTTTTTACAAGTGTAGCATTTAAGTTGCTTATCTTTTTTTTTTGGCAAAAGTCTCTAACGTTACATAATTGGTGCACATTTTCTCCAAATCGTTATCAGTCCGTTAAAATGGGGACTAAACATGAATTTTAGGGACTATTGCTGCTAAAAAAGAAAAGAACGGGGACTTAAATGCTTCAATTTTGAAAGAGTGGGGATTTTAGCCACTAATTTCCATATAGTTATTTTTTTTCAAGAATATCAAATATTCTATAATTAACATATAAAAATAATAATTTCTTAGCATTTTTAAGGGGTTATTGACTACCCTAGACAAGTTTTAGTTCTACTACTGTATAATCTCAAATTATTATTTTTTATTACAAAATTAAGACAAAATAATTGTTTTACAATATATCAGTTTCTTTATATTTTCTTTACATTATTTAAATATTATATCGTTTAACATTTTTATTAATTAAAATAGCATAAAAGAATAAATAAATAAAAACTAATAAATTTGGAGAGAGAGAAAATTGAATAGTTTTAAAAAAAAAGTTTGAAGGAGCTCTAAAAATCTAGAAGGAAATTATTAATAGAAAGGATTTAATAATTTCCTTATCTACATTTAGAGATTTTTTAGAGCTCCTTAAAAATATATTTTTTTAAATTATTCAATTTTATTTCTTTCTCTCTCCAAATTTAATTAATAAAAATGTTTAAAGATATAATAGTTAAATAATGTAAAGAAAAAAAAATAGAGAAACTAATATATGATGTAATGTAAACAAATTATTTTGTCTTAATTTTGTAATTAAAAAAATTAATATGAGATTATACAGTGGTGAACCACAACTTGTCTACGGTAATTAATAGTCCCTTAAAAAATCTAAGAAACAATTTTGTATATGTTAATTAAAGAGCATTTGATATTTTTTTAAAGAAAAAAATATAAGGAAATTGGCGGGTAAAGTCTTCGTTCTTTCAAAATTAAAGCATTTAAGTCCATGATCTTTTATTTTTTGGCAGCAATAGTCTCTATCATTAATGTTTAATCCCATTTTAACGGACGCATAACGGTTTGAGAAAAATGTGCACCAATTGTGTAGCGTTTGGACTTTTGCCAACAAAAAAAAGATAATGGACTTAAATGTTACACTTGTAAAAACACAATGACTTTAGCCGATATTTACCCCAAACAAATCATAAACATATATATTCTATATAATAAGTGTGTAGATAACGAAAATTCTTGGTTTTAACAGTTTTTTTATTTTTTTCGTTAACTTTAACGAAATATTCTTATATATAATAGAATATTCTTATATTTAAGGGTAGATTGTAAACATGATTTAAACTTAAATCAAATTAAATAAATAAATAATTAAACAAATTAAAATAAGATATTTTACAATGACAATTATTAAAAAATAATAAAACTATATGTTTTATAACTTAAATAAAAATTAATTACACTTAAACTTCACGTATTATAATAATATCATATTAAACATCTAACATAATATAATCTACTATCAACTAGAAACAACTTCTTTTTTTTTAAAAAAAAAAAAACTAGAAACAAACTTAAATTTAAAATCCATGTATAATAATAATATGATTGGAACTCTTTTTCTTTGTCAAATTCACCAAAGGACATTTCGAGTTACATTAAAAATTAAAAATAGTCGATGCATGTATACTACTCTACATGATGACTTTTTCTATTATTAGTTTATTCTATTATTAATTTCTTTTTAAATATTATTGTAATTTATATATATATGTCATGTAGTCACGTAAATATATATATATGTCAATGTTGTGTTTAGATGTCATATATGTAAAAATTATTGATATAAATATTTATATATACTATAAAACTGAAATTTATTCTATTATATATTAAAAAAAAGTGAACTGATTTTTATTAAAATTATAGACAATGTTTTGCCCTACTTTTTTAATACATTTATGTCATACATTATATTAAACATATTTTATTTATTTTTATGATATTATTTATTTATTTAAAATTTGTATGATAATTAAAAATAATAAAAATAAATACGTATTTGAATAAGCATGTTTATAACTTTAAAACTAAACAAATGTGCATTGCCGTTAGATTTTAGTCTTTTTCGTTTTCTTTTCTCTTGTTTTCTTGTGCGGATTGGACTCAGCTGAAGAAAATTGGATTTTAATATAATTTTTGGGCTGAAACAAGAATCTACAAGTTTTTTTAGATTGTAAAGATTATTGATATAAGTATTTATATATATTATAGAACTGAAATTTATTCTATTATATATTAAAAAAAAGTGAATTGATTTTTATTAAAATTATAGACAATGTTTTGTCCTACTTTTTTAATACATTTATGTCATACATTATATTAAACATATTTTATTTATTTTTATGATATTATTTATTTATTTAAATTTTGTATGATAATTAAAAATAATAAAAATAAATACGTATTTGAATAAGCATGTTTATAACTTTAAAACTAAACAAACGTGTATTGTCATTAGATTTTAGTCTTTTCCGTTTTCTTTTCTCTTGTTTTCTCATGCGGAATGGACTCAGCCGAAGAAAATTGGATTTTAATATAATTTTTGGGCTGAAACAAGAATCTACAAGTTTTTTCAGTATAAAAATACAATAACTTCCTTAAAAATGACCACAGTTGATAAAACGACAATATATTTGAAAACGACAACATTTATGAAGAACGACATATCACACGTAAAACGACATCAAATTAAAAGGCGACAATATATAGTACAAACGACATCAAATCAGAAAAACAAAATATTATACTTGAAACGACTTCAACTAATAAAAACGACAAAATTTACTAAAATCAATATCAAATCAAGAAACGCCAATTTATAATACAAACGAGATCAAATCAAACAAAAGACAAAATTTACTAGAAACGACATCAAATAATAAAATGAGTAAAAAAGATCAAAACGACAAAATTTACTGAAAAACTACATCACGTCATAAATAATAAAAACGACATCGTTTGAAAGGTGTAGTAGAAGAATTAGAAACTAGAAAGGAAACGCAAGACGCAACACGAGACACGCCAGTGAATAAGGAGGAGTTGACGTGTGCCATTCTTCCCCTGAAGTTTTGGATTTGGGCTTACTTGGTCTTGGGCCTGGGCTTGCGCTTGGGCTTGAGACTTGAGAGACCCAAGGGGTCTGTGTCGTCAATCATAACCATAAGCTTAAGCTACCGAAACACACGAGAAAGAAGAAGACGACGACGTCGACTGCGATTGCGATTGCCGCCGGTGGCCATGACTTCGAATTCTCTAAAAGACCTTAGTAGGCTATTGAATGGGCTCTCTCTAGTTGCCCGCGAATTGGCCAGACACGATCCTCAGTCCCTTCTCAAGAAAGCTCTGCTCTCCTCCGGCCTCACCCGAGGCAAGGTCCGCTCATTTTCTAAACCCAACCCTATCCATATTCCTGCCTCTGAGTCTTCTCAGCAACCTCAACCACAGCCACAACCACAACCACATCAAGATCTTAATGATGATGGAGTTCAACCTCCGCCATCTTCATCCGCAAGTTCCTCCTCAACGGACGTTATTGGCGTCAATGCCGATCCTGTTAATACGGTTTCAACTGTAAAAACTCCGATTGCAGTGCCATTAACGAAGAGGCGGAAGCCCAGGGAGAGACGAGTTCCTTCAACACCGTTCTCCAGAGCACTCGGGTTCTAATTTGTGTTTTGCGATGAATTTGTTTGATTGTTTAGGTATGAGTGAGTGAGTGAGTGAGTTAGTGTGACTAATAGATTTTGATAGGTTTGCTGGTCTGGGAGCTGGGCTTGCATGGGGAACTGTTGAGGAGTCTGCGAAGAGGCTTGTTTATGGTAGAGGTGATTCAGAAAAAGACAAATCAGCTCTTTCCCCATTTCTCTCTGAAAAAAACGCAGAACGTTTGGCTCTTGCACTCTGTAGGATGCGTGGTGCAGCACTCAAACTCGGCCAGATGTTGAGTATACAGGACGAATCTCTTGTCCCTGCTCCGGTACTGCTGACTGCATTTCTATCTAAAGTGCAATGCTTTTCTCAAATATTATATATTATCATCATCTTCTTCTTCTTCCCCTTTTAGATCTTGGCTGCCCTGGATATCGTGCGTCAAGGTGCAGATGTGATGCCCAAAAACCAGCTCAGTCAAGTTTTGGACGCTGAATTGGGCCCTCAATGGTCCTCAAAGTTGAAAAGCTTTGATTTTGAACCAATGGCTGCAGCAAGTATTGGCCAAGTATGATAATAACTATTAACTACTGATATTCACTTACTGTTATACTTTGTTTTGTCCTTATGTGAACTGAACTGAACTCCACTTTGTTCTCGTGTATCTGTATCTTCTTAATCGTTTAGGTGCATCGGGCTGTTACAAAGGATGGTATGGATGTTGCAATGAAAATACAGTACCCTGGTGTTGCAGATAGCATTGAAAGTGATATTGATAATGTGAAACTTCTGTTAGATTATACAAATTTACTTCCAAAAGGACTTTACCTTGAGAGAGCAATGAAGGTATGTTTGTATTTGTATATATAACTTGTGTTGATATTCAATCAATCTTATGGAATCTTTTTATCTATTATTAACGATCACTGGTTCTCTATTTTCAAATTATGTGTAACAGATTCATGTTGTATTTACTTCCTTTAGACATATACAAACATCCTGTTAAGCCTGTTTATTAGTTATCGCCCTAAGAATGACTAATTCAAGAGCCTGGAAATCCTTCTACATAGGACAGACAGCTTAATGTTTATCCATATTGGGCTCTTCACTTCTACCTATGAAGTTGAGAAATACTTCCATATGGCTGTTTTGAAATTTAAATTAATCCTTGTATTTCTAGGTTGCGAAAGAAGAATTATCTCGTGAATGTGACTATGAGTTGGAAGCAACAAATCAAAAACGATTTCAAGAACTGATATCCAACAAACAAGGATTTTACGTCCCTAAGGTTGTGGATGATATTTCAAGCAAAAGAGTCTTAACTACAGAGCTAATAAGAGGTGGGTGTAGATGTTATTTGTCTGCTTTATTGCTTTATGATCAGATATGACCTGGAAGTCTTGTGAATGCTGGTGGTATCTTTAGGAATTAACACTCAATATGTGTCTTATAAAAAAAAAAGGAATTACTTGTAATATGTGTGTGATTTTGGTAGATAAGAACATAATTATCCACTCTTATAAGTATTATTTCCTTTCTCGCCAAGTTATATTGTTTTGTGTGAAAGAGTTAATCATAGACACTAGTAGCAATGAATTACAAATCTAAATCCTTGTAGATAGAAAGGTTACATTATTGTGACATTTCTTCCATAACTACATTAGTCATCTGATATTTTGTTTTATTTTATTATTATAATTCTTGAATAAACCTCCACTGTCAACGAAACATCTTGGTAATGAAAGCATGGAATGATTTGGGTTCGTTATTATGAAGAATTGATCCTTCATCAGTACATCTTTTGTCACCAGATTAACTTTTTATTGGTACAGGAATCCCAATTGATAAGGTGGCATTATTATCCCAGGAAACTCGCAACTATGTGGGCAAGAAGCTGCTGGAACTCACTTTAATTGAGTTATTTGTTTATCGATTTATGCAGGCATGATCTTTGGTTTTATAGAGGATATTCTCATTCATGATTTGTTCAGGTTTTTCTTAATTCTAGGCTCTCATCATGACTTTCTTGTATCATGTTTAACGTGATGCAGACTGATCCTAACTGGAGTAATTTCTTGTATGATGAGGAGACAAAAACAATCAATCTAATTGACTTTGGAGCAGCTCGTGATTACCCGAAACGTTTTGTTGATGACTATCTGAGAATGGTGAAGTCTAGTTGCTTGCTTAACTCTATTTAAAATCATGTGTTAAATGAATGTTCTTAACTTGCCACATGCCTTATTGAGAAAGTAGATTATTTATAGTGGAAAGCTTTCAAATTACAAAGCTAGCATTGCTAATGACTGTTTTGCTAGTAACACTTTAGATTAGGGCTCTTGGCATCGTGTCAATAAGGACTTTTAGCGTACATGCTTAATGTTTCTGATAATCTTCCAATGCCATCTTTGATTAGGTTTTTGCGTGTGCAAACGGAGATAGAAATATGGTCATTGAGATGTCGAAGAGGCTTGGATTTCTCACAGGAATGGAGTCAGAGATAATGCTAGAGGCTCATGTTCAAGCTGGTTTTGTTGTGGGGTTGCCTTTCTCAAGACCCGGTGGATATGACTTCCGCTCTGCCAATATAACACAAAGCCTTTCAAACCTCGGTTCGACAATGCTGAAGCACAGGCTCACACCACCACCTGATGAGGCGTACAGTCTACATCGCAAGCTCTCAGGTGCTTTTTTGGCTTGTATCAAGCTTGGGGCTGTTGTACCGTGCAAGGAATTATTACTTGAAATATACGAGCATTATCAGTTTGGCGATGAAGGTGATGAGAAGCTATCAAGTGGCATTATATCTTGATAAGATTTTTTGGATACATAACTATACCTCTACACCATTGATTTAATAGGTATTAGGTATTAATTGGTGGATGCAAATCTGCCATCGAAGGTCCCAAAGCAGAGTTGCCATGTCGTGGTAAAAAGTAGAGTGAGACATAATGAAGCTAGCATTCAAACCAGACTACAGAAAATTCAATTCTTTAAATGAATGGAGAGAGAGAGGTGGGCGTGTCTTTGCCATTTTGGATTGATGCCTTTGCATCTACAGAAACTTCTTTTATCACAGGAATGGGAAAAGGACTCGTCTTTTAATTTTTGGTAGAGAGGAGACAATAGATATATTTAAATGTTATGTTATTTTCTTGTGTCCTTTCCTTTTCTGTAATAATATTTAATAATGGTACATAAAGAAAAGAAAAAAGATGAAAAATCATTTGATGTAATTTATGTTATTCTGTTCTTTTATGTATGTTTGGTTGTTGTTAACTTGTAATAAGAACTAATACGAGCATTCCCAAATAGCTCCTCTAAAAGGTAGAATCTATATCTGATATAAAGGATAGCTCTACTTATATCTTATATAAACTAAGGCTTCAATGACATAACACCTTAAAATTGCTTTAAAATATTTTATTTAATTTTGATATTATAATTTAAGTATAGATAAATATGTCTGTGAATTTATATATATTTTAAATATTCTTTATTAATCTTATATTTTCCTCTACTTTAATTTCTTTTTTTTTTCACTTCTTTTTTCTAAATTCTTTCAATTTCAATTTTCAATAAATTCCAATTTATATCTCTAATTCATTTACGTGTTAATGATAACACAATTCTCTTGAATTTTTATTCAATTATTAATATTTGTGAATCTTTAAAGTTTGAGTATTTATTCAATTATTAATGTTTGTTAATCTTTAAAAATTTTATTTTAAATTATTGATCTTGATATTCTAACATCTTCATCTTATTTTTCTATCATGTATGTTTTAGATGTTATCAGATGTTTATATTGTATGAGTGATATTGAGATTGTTGGAGGTGGTTGGCAAAAAAAAAATATCAAAGTTTTAACAAATGATTAAGTACAAGTTAATCGATAAATCTTCAAATAGATTATATAACATCATTAATTGAAAGATTTTCCACAATCTCTAATAGTGTGGAAGCTATTGCGAGTTCTAATATATTTATATTTTATTTAATTACTATTATTATTTAAAATGAATAAAAAATAATAAAATTAATATAACCATCTTATTTTTTATTTGCTTATTTGTGGTTAATTAACTTACTATTATTATTTTAAATTTAAATAAGATATTAATTTTTGTTATTTATAATAATATGTTCATATTTATTTTTGTAGATTTTTTTTTAAAATTAAAGATATTTTATAAAAAAAATATCTTTTTGTATATAAATATATATTTAATTTTAAATAATTATTTTTAAAATTAATTAAATATTATTCTCGATAGATATTATTAAATATATTATTATTATATTTAAATTTTTGGTACAATTTGAATCTTATAATTATGATACAAAAACATATAATCTCTCTTAATAATCATTCTCTTTTTTTCAGGAGAGATACGAGTAAATAGAATGGAAAAAATATAAATTTACCATCACATCAAAATATGCTGCTACATAAAAAATTTAATATATGTATATGTATTGTAATATCTTTTAGTAACAATACTATATAATAACTTATCACACCTGCCAACTTCTAAAACTAACTAGTATGAATAATGTTACTGATCAATAACATATTCGCACATTTAGGAAGTTTATATATAAGGTAAACAATAATCATGTCCAAAAATCTAATTCTTCAAATCTAAATAAAGTAAACAATCTCTATGCATAAATGCACTTAATAATATGAAGCAAAAAACCCTTAAGACTGCTTTATAGAATTAAGCTGTAACGCCCCACGTCACTATGGCTGCTTTCTGGAATGACGACTGGCCCTACAAACCAACACGAGTCTTTCCAGCATGCTTTGTCCTCACTTCCCAAGAGATCACCCATCTTGAGATTACTCTAGGTCAAGCACACGCTTAACTTTGGAGTTCTCAAGTGATGGGCTACCAAAAAGAAGATATATCTTGTTGACATAAGTAGTACCCATCAATCAATTTAAGCCATCTTCAATTGTGTAGTCACATACCTACACAGTCTTAGAATCATCACACTTGACCTTCCCCAGGCGGTGTGGGATTGCACAGCTTTACCCCGTCTTTCCCCCTACGGATCATGAGATACTAACTGTCACAGAAGCTACTCAAGTTTCATTTCTTCCTAAGCTCAAATAATCAACAAATCAAAATCTAGGATACTGCCATATTGCCTTGACAATAATGTGATAAGCCAAATGAAGCAATTTTATTTGGCAAAAACATAAATAATACTTATAAAGTTTTCGTCAAATATATTTTAAATGACAATGTCAAAATTAGAAAATGTCACACATTTTTTTTAAAATAAAAGGAGAATTCAAGTCATAATCTCTAATCTATTTCTAATTTTTTTTTTACATTTTTATTCTATTTTATTTAATTTATGATTGTTAAATAATTAAAAAAATATTTAAAATCATCAATAACCACAATGCATCTTCCGTAACTCTTTTTTTAATATTTATTAATAACTAATTTTCTAATAATTTTTATAATAAATCAACCATATATATATTCACACTTATCTTGAAGATTTTTCAATTCATGATAATCTTTTATTGTTTCATATTTCAAATTCAAAATTCAAAATATCTTAATTTATTTATAAATAACTAATTTTTTAATAATAAATAATCATATATAATTGACATTTATTTCAAAATTTTCCATCTGTATTTATCTTTTTAGTGTTTTGACATTTCAAATGTAAAATAAAAATATTTTTATTTATATTTAAATAAAATATTTAGGAAAAACTAATTTTTTAATAATTATAATAATAAAATAATCATATATAAATTCTCATTTATCTTCAAGATTTATTGTTTTGATATTTAAATTTTAAAACTAAAATATCCTAACAATTAAAAATATCAACATGTATACACATGATATTTATTTTTGATTAAGAATATTATTAATTAAATTAATAAAAATATTTATTTAAAAAAAATGAATGATTGTGCAAAATGTCATGATTTAAAAAATTTCTACCCTAAAAATATAAATATCTTAAAAAATTTATATAATAATAAAAAAAAAACAACGCAAAACGTATAAAATAATACTAATATTAAATAAAAGCACACGTACAATAAATAGTTTGAATTTTATTTTTAGTAATTTAATTATTCAGAATTTTTTGAAAACTTGCATGAGGCTTGCTATATAATGAACATTATCATGAAAAAAAATTACGGTCAAGACACCATTATTTATCCATATAAGGAGCATGTTGTATGAGTAGGGTGAAAAGTAATCTCATACACATAATCTCTCAAAAATATTTAAAAAAATATATTTTAATTATTAGAAAAAACTGCGCGAAACGCGGCTATATTTTCTAGTATTTTATAATTATAGTGAAAATTGTTACAATTACAATCCAATAGTTCATTTTTTCTAAAATTGAGTTCTTTATATTCTTTATTTTCTTCACTATATTTATAGATTTTTAAGAACTCTTTTAAATATTTTTTTATTTACGTTTATTTCTTTCTCTTTCTAAATTTATTAGTTTGTTAGTCTATTAATTAATAAAATATTTAAGAAAATAATATTTAAATAATATAAAAAATATAGAAGCTGATATATAGTTTATTGTATAAATAAAGTTGGATTTTAGAATGTATTATAATGAAAAAAAAGTAAATGAGCTGCGTGCTCTAGGCTGTCGGTGGTCATTATGTGGTAGTTGTTATGCAATTGTAAGAATAAATTTCAATAAAGAAGAGCGTGAGTGTCTATTTTATTTCTTTCTTTCAAGTCTATACTATAGAGTGTGGGTTAGATCTATAGCTGCAAGTAAGAAGGGAGTTCCTTTGGTTTAACAGTGATTGTCTACCTGCTACGTCTATTATTCAAGAAAGCTACATATCATATGTGGTTGGTCTATTCTCTAAACTAACTGCATCGCCATAAGCACATTCTAAACAACACCACTATAATAGTATTATAAAAAGTGGAGTGTTAAATTCTGGTATGGGAGCTATCCTACTTAATGACTCATAAACTGACTCATAATAAATTCGGTAGGATAAGATGAAGCATCTCATATAAAATTTATTACGAGTCATATTTCATCATATTCTACCGACGAATCTCTATTTTAGATCATGGCAAATGAAACTTCATCTACAAGTTTTGCAAACTCTATTGCTCCTATAATATCACTATTGTCACATATTTCTTCTTCATCTTTCCATAAGTCCACAGCCAACAAACTTACTTTCTTTATGAACTATCATATGTTCCTGAAGAAAACAAGATTACCAATAACAACCTTCCTTTGATTAACCCATACCAAATCTGCCCAAAATCAATTACTCCTTTTACCCGGTCCATTAAAGCGTTCATCAAACCATCCTACAAAGCCCCAAAAGAATATATCCAAGCTTCTAAATTCAGCGAGTGCCAATTGAGACCTACTCCTGAGGTCCAATTCGTTACTTTACAAATCCCTCCTGAATTTATTCCTGAGTGGATTGCGCAAGGATTCACCCATATTCATTTTGGTGCCATTCGCTTAGCTATTTCCCTTCATGGCTGAAAGGACCTTCCAATTGGCTGCCGAATGGGTCTGCTCGACACCCGAATGAGGAAATACCAACATGCAAGCAATGCAACCATAGAAACCACATTAAACGCAGGAACAGTAATAAATACACTGTTTCCTAACTTTAATATGTCTCTCAAAGACAACCGCTTGACTGATGCTTGATGGCATACAGACTCCAAGATCACGCTCTGGATCTTTCTTTGCCAACAGCTAAAGAAGCATTACTGGTCTCGGTAGACTCTACCCAAGTTCCAACATGCACTCATATTCCAAGGCAAATTTCTACAGATGATCTTATTAAGATTTTGCCCAGTTCATGGATAACAAACTATGAGATGCCTCATCAACCTCAAAAAGTTGTCCAGACTCTTACTGAACCATCTTATCACAAGAAAGAAGATGGCTCTGTCGAAATAATCTTTGACATAACTCAAACAAAGACTCCCAGTTTCTTTACCACCCATTATATGATGACTTCTGTCACACCAGCTGATGTGAAAATCCAATCCTTTGATTCTCAAGACAGGCCTATTTATGCTTTCAAATCTTCGAATGGACATAAGTATTGGGATGTTTGCGACTGCAAAAGCTGCCTAAAAATAGAAGAAGACCTTCCAAAGCCAAAGCGACATCCTAGCTTAGGAAAACGAATTAAGCAGCAGCTAGATCAAGGAGAAAAAGGAATAGGATTGTTAGGCCAACCCTCTGGAAAATTTGACTATATAGTCAAATATTCTGCTCCCAAAGACTTACTTGACTCTCCTCCAGAACCAACTGGATGGGACATTGAGCTTCCTCCAACAGGCTCCCAAGAGCCTCCACTTTCGGCTTCTCAACAGAACATTTGGCCATGCTACAAAAAAGCAGCAAAATGGATGCAACATTATGGAGAAGCTTTTCCTGCTCAAAATCAGTTACAACAAATTCCACAAGTATATATGATGACTACTACTGATTATGAGTCAGATTTTCCTCCTCTCAAGAAATTTGATAAACAAGATGACCAAGGGACGGTCTCTCACCAACCAAAGGTTCAAAACCCTACAACCAGGAATGCGGATGGGTCTCTCAAAAAAGTATCTCCGGCCGAAGAAGTTCTCAACTGGCAATCAGAAAATATGATTGCCCCAAACAAGGTCTTAAAGCAAGTTGAGTTACAAAATATCAGAATAGAGACGGTAGTAAAACAATCTCAGACTACTGTCATCAATAAACTCACTGCAAAGATCCAACAAACTCATGAAGAGCTTCTAGCCATCATCAAAGCAAACTCAATCCTGATGCCAGTATACCTGGCAAAAGAAGCCGAGATGAAGAGTCTTAAAACTCAATATGAATCCCTCAAGAATCGGTTCTGCCAACAAGAACCGACAAAGGCTCCTCAACTAGCTATATAGGAACCTCGTCCCCGTTCAGGACAACTACGACGCCGGTCCCTTGGCAGTTTGCTACAATACCAAAAACCTCCCAGCCTTTTCCTATTACTGGATCTGTGCAAGAAGACTTTGTTGTAAGATTAAGACGCATGCTTGATGAAAACCAACAACAGAAGACAAAAAAGGGAAAGAAGAAAGAATCACCAAGCCAACCGACAGACGAACTCAAGCAACTTATGGTTCATCCAGCCACAAATCCTCTGTCACAAATGATTCGACATACAAGCACTCTCCACATCGCAGAAAATGAAACAGACTTAGACGATCAAAGCTCTTCGGCTAGTTCAGACAGTTCTTCAGATGACTGGTCTGAAGAAATGAGCTCAACTTCTAACGATACTATACCTAGTGATCCCGAGAGCTTATCCAGTAAAAGCTTATCCAACGATGACGATGGAGTATTTCCACATTTGATGGTTCAACCTGCTGAATCAAACTCACAAACTGAACCAATTATCACAAGTGATGAAGAAAGTGGAAATGAATCAACAACACCACATGTTCCCCAAAAACGAAAGAGTAAAGGTTCAAGTTTTTAAACTTTTACTTTAGATGACCTCCCTCCATCAAAATGGCGCGAAAGATTCCAAGAGTTTCAGGCTTGGCTCAGCCTAGAATCACAAAGACTAGAAGCACAGATAGGAACGGTTCTCCTCAGCTTTGTTTCCCGTTTTATAGGCACCCTACAAGACTGGTGGACAGGTCTGGGCGATTACAGGCAAATGACGTTTTTACAACTTCCATCTGTCACCAATGCCTTGTATCTGTATATTGAATTCTGCGGACAGGACGCTCAAGTCACTGAAAGACTACACGCATAATTCTTTAAATTAAAATGTTGTTCAATGGATAAGAGAGATTTGGAGAAGCATTACAAAAAGATGACTCAACGGTCTACCAAATAGATGGAATTGATGATCCAAATCTAAAACAGGCTTTCCTCTCTTCCATACCAGAACCACTAGGAGAAGAAACCTTCAGACTTCTGTTGGGAACAGGAAGAACCCTAGTTGATGCTATGATTGGAGAAATCTATCAGCTAGTTCTAAAAGCATTGGAAAAGATGTGTTCTCAGCACAAATTTATCCAAGAATTCAGGAAACAATCCAAGAAGCTCGGAAAGGTTTGCAGCCAAAAGGACCTACGAATCAAATGTCCATCAGAATCAGCATGTTCTTGTATTCCAAAAAAGAGGAAACACAACAAAAGGTTTAAAACCTTTAAATCCTCAAAGGAAAAAGGACGTCGCTCATTCAAGTTTCTAAGGAGGAAGCGCTCTTTTAGGAAGAAGTCTAACAGATGTTTCATCTGTGGCAACAAATGACATTATGCCAAGCAATGTCCTTAAGGGAAAATTGCCAAACTGATCTCCACATTCAACAAACAACGGGCGTATCTCTCGAAGAGAATGACCTAGAATTCATCTTTTCTACTGATGACGAGATAAATCCAGAATCCCTCTGTGCATTCAAACAACAGAAGGCTTCAGATGAATTCTACCACATGGCAGCTATCAATACAATACAACCATCGCCAATCATCTCCATGCAGATCCTCTCTTCAAAGTATGCTCGGCCAGTCAAAGTAGCAGCCTTCTTCGATACGGGAGCATCATACACCATGACCTGATGTTCTCCCTTCAGAATATTGGAGGAAAGAAAAACAATTCTTCCACGCTGCAAATCGAAGCATCTTCTGTACAGAACTCATCAGTAAACCAATTAAATTATAGTTCTTCCCAGGATTCTCTATCATTCATAGAGTAATTGGCTCAAAATTACCAGAGAATGATCTAATTATTAGTTTTGATGTCTACACCAAGAAAAATGGTTTACGAATCCTTCCTGGAGGCCCCGGCTACAAACAACATTTTGCTCCCTGGGAATCCATACCAAACTATTTTCTCATGCCTCCTGATCCATTCTCCAAGGTCAGACAACGACTCATAGAAAATTTCTATGCCACAAGTCATGCCGAATTCCTCCAAAAATGTGAACGCCCTCTTTGGAAAAATCATCAGTTCTTCATCAGTTTACCATTTAAGCTCAATGAAGATGTTAACCCTACCAAGGCAAGTCACCCAGGCATGAACCCAGAGCATCAGAAAATGGCAACTGAGGAATGCAAAGAACTACAACAACAAGGATTAATCGAACCAACCACCTCTTCATGGGTATGCCATGCTTTCTACGTCAATAAGAGATCGGAGCAGGCTCGGGGAAAACAAAGGCTGGTCATCAATTATAAGCCCTTGAATGAATTTTTGGCAGATGATAAATTCCCCCTACCAAACAAGAATTCCCTATTTGCAAGCTTGTCAAAGGCTCAAATATTTTCAAAATTCGATCTAAAGGCGGGATTTTGGCAGTTGGGTATCAAAGAAGAGGATAGGCCCAAAATGGTCTTCTGCATTCCAAATCACCACTATCAATGGATTGTCCTTCCCTTTGGTCTCAAAACAGCCCCATCACTATTCCAAAAGGCCATGACTAAAATCTATGGCCCCATTCTAGATAAGGCCCTAATCTATATTGATGATATATTGCTCTTCTCACAAGATGAACAAGCCCATCACAATCTTCTAGCCTAGTTCATCTCTCTCACGAAAGACCATGGGATCATGTTATCCGAAAAGAAGATGATCATTGGACAAGCCCAAATTGACTATTTTGGGGATGAAGCTTATTAAAGGCCAATATGAAGCCCAACCGCACATAGCCCAAGAGTTGTTAAATTTTCCCGAAAAGGACTTCACAAAGGTCCAAATACAAAAGTTCCTAGGAATTGTAAAATATTTACGGGATTTTGTCCCGCGACTTTCGGAAATGACAAGACCACTCAGTGGCATGCTTAAAAAGAAAACTCCACCATGGTCACAAGAGCAAACTGTAGCAGTCAAAAAACTAAAGGAGATAATGCAGACACTACCACCTTTGTAGATTCCTTCTGATGGAAAAGGAATCCTGCAAACAGACGCTAGTGATCGGTATTGGAGAGCTGTCCTACTGGAACAAGACAAGACAGGGAAAAGAAAAATATTTGGATACAAGAGTGGCCACTTCAAAGACTCTCAGCTCCACTATCATTCTACCCTAAAAGAATTATTGGCGATAAAGATGGGTATTACAGAATTTGAATTCCATCTGATAGGTCATCATTTCTTGGTAGAAACAGACTTTGCCTCGTCAAAAGGAATGATTGGTATAAAAAAGAGCAAAACGACAAATGCCCAGCTTTTGTGATTAGCAGTCTGGTTTGACAACTACTCTTTTGACATTAAACACATTCAAGGCAAAGACAATACTGTGGCTGATTTCTTATTTAGATCACCCCTGCTATAAATCTAGCCTCGGGATACTCACCAAGAACCATCCCCATTGTCATCCAAAAATCATCACATACCATTTCAATCATATTCATGATGGCCTCTTCCTCTTCTATCACACATAACCAATCTTTTTCCCGGGATGCAAAAAATATCATTTCGACAACATCCAGCAAATCAGCCAGAGAAAGAGCAACCCATAGAGCAATCTTTGTTCAAAATTTTATGATTTCCAAACTTGGACCTTCTATACAAAATGACTTTGGAATCCATCCAAAGTATCCATTTGCCCAAATCCTACCTCTTAGAGATGCTATCTTCACACCAAAACCAGTAGCTCACCTTTTCTGGTATTTGGCCAGTGTTTTTACCATAGCTGTCGAGGTACAAACTATAGCCTTGCACAAATCCATAAAATCCTTCTTGGACCAAGAAAGGTTCAAACCAGCTTACCAAATCCAAATGGACATTCTGTCCTGGTTTGCCCCATTGGAAAAATGGAAAAAGGTCCTATCGGCTGAATGGAAAAAGGTAAAAAATAACAGACCCACTTTTATCTTCCCACCAGGCCCAAATGTTGCCAGCCTAATGAACTGTTGTAATGTTCTCTTTCTTAGTATTAATGCCAAGCTTGATGAAGAACATAATATAGTTATCAATCTGGCATTCGAAGTCTATGGGTCAAAAAAAGAGCCATTATTTGGTCTTGGAGGCCAAGAATACATGGACATCCAAAAAAGTCTGTTTGAGAAGAATTAGATTATACCTTCTGAATTATGGCCCAAGCCAGAAGAAGATGCTCCTTGGGAGACATTCCCTTCCGAATATACTCGCAAAATAACGAGGGGCCTTGAAGCCTTCCATATATTCAAAAAATGAAACAAATCAGTCCACCAAACTCGAAGAAACATTAGAGCAAAAATATCCGTCACTATACAAATTGACCGACACTGAAGGGGTAATTTTGTGAAAAAATACTTACTTTGAAGATTCTCAAGACCCATATGTTGACACTATAGATATGCAAGATCCTTATCTCTTCCAATACACAGGAAAAAAATGAAACATGGGGTATACAGACTACGACGCCTGCCCTCCACCTGGCAGTGATCAGGATGAAGAAGAATCGACAAGATGGAACCCACTTCATGATGACCCATCATATGACTCTGACTATGAGGCCAGCCATGAGACAATCTTTAAATAAATATTGTGTCTTTTAGTCTTTGGTCAGGGAATCTTATCCCTTA